>NW_020954557.1:43461155-43677150 GCF_900497805.2 Vombatus ursinus | reverse complement strand
GGGTATAGAAATAGATACGTATTATCTGTATTAATAAATCATTATTATATTGTACAATAAAATTGTAATAAGAAATACTAGGAGGCACTGTCTTAGGGATACAAAAACAAAGCATCAAAATAGTCCCTGCCTTCAAGCAGCACACATTCTACTGCTTAGTGCAGTGCCTGGCACATAGTAGGCACTTAATAAATGTTTATTTAATTGAATTGTATGTAATAGAGCAGAACTAAGGTACCAATGCAAATACAAAGGAGGGGGGAATGTGTGAGAGAATTGGTGGAGCTAGTAAAGGTAGCACCTGGCAAAAGATTGGAAGTGGGAGGTGAGGGAGAAGGGACCGAAGCTGGCTCATCTCTGATTCCCGTAAGCTAAGCCCCAAATTATTTTAGTTTAAAGAGCTGGACTCCAAGCTCTTGAAGCCAGATGTCCTAAATTTTGTTTCCATTCAATGCAGGTGGCCATGCTGGTATCAACTGCCCAGTACAAGAATTTTCTTTTTGCGTAGGGAAAATGTTGGTGTACTAATGGACTTAAAACACATTGAGAAAGTTAAGAAAACCTTAGAGTTGGAAGGTATGTCCTAGATCATCTAGTCCAATCTCCATCTGATGCAAGAGTCCCTTCTACAACATACCTGACAGACAGTTACCCATCCTCTGCTTTAATTCTATCTAATGAGGTCATTTCAACAAAGAGTTGGCATTGTAATTGGACTTTACAGGATAGGTAGCAATTCAACAGACAAAGAGAAAAGAGTTCACATAGTAGCCCTGAGTCTCAGTTTTCTTATCTGTAAAATGGGGGAGTTAGGCTAGATTATCGCTAAGATTCTTTCTTTCTCTAAATCTCATGTTGCTATAGTCCTTTTTCTCTGTAAATAATGACAATTGCTCCATCTCCATTCAATCTCCTGTACTTGTCTAGAGTTATGGGTGAGAAATTTGGCTTGTTTATCTAGAAAATTCTCTCTCTCTTATTCTTACCAGCCAAAATCCTTCTGTAGTCAGTGGGCAGATGACCCCCAAAGTTTGTTTTCATCTCTAAGCACAGATGTTGTATGCAAAGCAGACATTCAAGGCACAACAACACTGAAGAGGATCAGTTTGGATGTTGATTAGTGTTTTATAAATAGCTGCATAATTAACATGTACTTACTGCAAAAAGGTATACATAATATTGTATTCCCTGTTGTAGGCTGTAATGAATCTGCCGCCCGTTCGTCCTAGGAGGTTTTCACTTACTTTCACCATGATAATTTTAATATGTGGAGCCATTATTAGCTGAATTAAAAATAAGTAAATGAGCAGTAAAAATACAGAAAAATTACAGGTGCCTGTGGTGAGTAAGATAATAACTAGGTAAAAATATATGAAATAATTACAGTGTATGAAAGGCAGAGCCGGCATGAGGAAAATGACTCAATGGAATATTAAACCTGCAGTTGGCAATGTTCAGAAGGCACAGTCTGCATCATGTTCTTCATCTTCCCTGATCCTCATCTCACATGTCTAATTATAAGTAGCTTCATCAGAATGTGCCTAGCCAAAATAGCTGGCCTTTTAAATACAAAATTTTGTCATACCTATATTTGATGTCCTGCAAACTAAGCATGCAAATAGGTAATTGAAGCATTTGACTCAGACTAAATTTGTCAAATATTTTGGATTCTTATAGCCTTAACTTTGCTGGTCCCCTTGGGTCCTTTATGAGCTTCATTAGCATGCGGATTTCGGCTTATTTTTGGAATCTTGGTGGTTTGGGAACTTTTCTGGGCAATTATAATGAAAAATAAACCACAGAGGCAGGTTTTTGTTGGTTTTGAGGATTTTTAGAAAATGATATAATCTTTGGTTTCCCTAAATGGATGATTTTGTTTTTTAAGTCAATAAATTTTAAAAAGTATTGAAAAGTCTAAAACTCTGGTAGGAATTATGGAGATTCAAAAGACATGGTCCTAGTTCTCAAGAAGATTACAACTTATCTGGGAAGACAAAGCCTATGATATACATAGTAGTGAATACATAGTTAAACATAGGAATTGTGAGAAGAGAGAGAGAATTCAGCTGGAGGTATCAGTGAAGGTTTCTAGTATAAGAGGTAACTTGAAGGGGTACTTACAGGATGCATAGATGAGAAATTTAATAAGGTTAGTTTGGTAGGAAGGAATAGTCCATCTTTGTGTCGACCCAAGGAAGACAGAAATCACTTAAACTACAGTAGGAACAACTTATTTTGTGTACCAAGAAGAAGTTCCTGACTACAAGTATTGTAAAATTGGAATATATCATAATCAGCTTCTGATTATCGATGTGTGGTTTTACCACTTGTTGGATTATTAATAGCAGTCTCCTCTTCCCAGATATTCCTTTTTCCCCTGTCATCCAGCAGACATTTAGGCCAACTGATTCTGCCATCTGGTGTGTTTGGGTAATTCAGATTATCTTTAATATCAGACAAATAAAAAGTTAATAGAAAGATAAATGAGCTAAAATATTACTAATAATAATAATTCACATACACACTAATGTACTGTTGTTGATGTGAATTGGTCTAAGAACTGGTTCAAGGATTAGTCCTGTTTGGCCCAGTGATATAATTGCCAATCTTATACCCTAAAGTGATTAAAGAAAGCACAAAAGAATCCATATGTACAAAAATATTTATAGCAGTTCTTATTATTGCAGAGAACTAGACACTTAGGAAGCACCCATTAATTGGGAAATGGCTAAACAAATTATGGTATATGAATGTAATGAAATATTAGAAATGATGAAAGTGATGGTTTCAGAGAAACCTAGAGGGAACTTGCATTAACTGATTCAGAATAAAGTGATTAAAACTAGGAGAACAATTGTAGCAAAACAACAATATTGAAAAGAAAAAAATACTCTGATCAATTCAATGGCCACCTAAGATTCCAGAGGACTGATGATGCTATCCACTTCCTGACTGACAAGATGATGAATAAGACATACATGGCCAGAAAGAATCAGAGAGAAGCAAGACAGCAATGAAAATAACATGTTGAATTTATTGTTTTAAAAGAAAAGCAAGCTGTACATAATAGAAATTCACAGTATCATAAAAAAGTCTCTTTCTGCATTCTACTAGGTATAACGAAAGGTTCATTTTGTTGGTCTTTGTTAAGTGTAGAATAAAAAAATTCTAAATAATTCTGATAATAATTTACATGGTGGAATGCAAAGAGCCTGGAAATTAGGCGTCTTGAGTCTGAGTCTTGACTCTGCTACTAATTAAGTTGTATGACTTTAGGCAAGTCACAATCTCTCTGGACTTCAATTTTCTCACCTATTAAGGAGATTTATTGGATAATCTATAAGGCTTCTTTCACCTGTCTGTTTACAAGCATGGTGACTTCTCTCCTAACTTCCTATCCAGGGATGCCCTCACTTTCTTCTCCAACCCAAACTGGAGAAAATGTCAGAGTCCCCTGTGTGGACTAACTCAACTTGTTCCAATAGAGTCAACCACTGCTTCTAACTCATTGCCTAGGAGGACCTTAATATAAATATTTTCTCTGTCCTGAGATATTGTAAAAATGATTCAACAACTCTTTTCTGTAGCTCTGGACTCCCAGCTAGAGAACCAACTTTGGTAAAATACTGTAGTTTTAATTCTTTGTTAACCTTCCTGGTCAAAGCCCCTAACCCTTCTTTAAACTGCATTCCTGGCAATATATTTAGATTAACAATGTAAATAGTTAAAAGTTTGCGTCTCAGTCACCAGCTTAAGAGACAAGGTGAATATTTAAACAGATTTTTAAGAAGTAATGTAAACCTGCATGCTCCAATGAAAGCTTTAGTCTCTTGCCCTCTCTGGAGGGATGGGGTGGGAGAGAAACAGAAAGACGGACAGAGACACAGAGACAGAGAGAAATAGAATGAAGGCTCATTGGCTTTACCGTCAGGAATCCTAACCAGTTCTATCAATAGAGCATCTGTCTTTGTCTCATACACGATTCAAACATACTGCCTTGGGCCTAGGATCCATTGGTGACAAATCCATGGTGGCTGCTTTACTAAAACTCTTGTTTGTGCTCTTCTCCCTGGAGTTTCTCAGCCCCTTCTTTCCACAATCTCTAATGATGGGCAAGTCTATCTTGTTAATCAATCAGACCCTAACAGCCTCCCTGAGGTGAAGGAGGAAGACACTGCGGACTTCTGCTGACCAGTGGGGCATTTACCTAAAGGATTCTATTACATTTGGGGGGTAAGGGGGGTGGGAGAGCTATTTTCTGAGAGAAAAAGTACATGATCTCTTGAGATCCTTCCCAAACCCATGGTTCTATAATTTCTAAGTATTTTGCTTCTAATCTTCACTAAATTCCTTCTCCAAAACCTCGTCTTGGTATGGAAGTGACCCTAGGTTCTTGAAAGCTATGCTAGCAGAAGTCAAACAACAGCCAGTTACTATCAAGGTGGAAAGATTTTAAATTCTGTGATGCAGAGATAAAGCATGTCTATTGTCCATGGACCAGCCTGGCTAAATTTAGAGACCAGGTTGGCCAAAGATGCTGAACTTTTTGACCACAACAAATCTTAATGACTAACTACTATATTAATAGAGGTTGCATTGTTATCAGTGAAGATGTTACCATTACAATGAAACCAGAGAACCTTGAAGTATTAAGGTATAAATATTTATTTTCAAAGGGCAGTTTAATATCTTAAAATTTCACTTCAAGCGAAGTTAACTGATCAGTTATACCCCTTTCTTACCTTTACAGGATTGTTGTAAGGATCAAATAGATAATGTTTTAAAGCATTTTGCAAACATTAAAGCACCCTATAAGTACCCATTATCATCATCATCATCATTGTAATCTTACTGTTCTTCATAGCTTTTGTGATGCAGTCTGAAGTCAAATTCCTCTCTTAATATATTTCTTTTATATTTAATGTTAGTCTAACTATTGTCCAGGTGGATAAAATGATTATTTTTTGTTGTTATTGTTGTTGTCACCTACTCACTTCAGCCACTACTTTATATTTTTAGAAGTGCTTAAAATCATGCAGACAAGGAGTCGTGAGATCTTCAGTAGGTTCCAGTAGGGACTTATAAAAGTCAAAGGCCATCTTATCCTTCTGTCTTTTCTGTAGCTTGGAACAGTAGTTTCATATTGGGTAAAATGCTTTCAGATCTTCTGATCTTGCTCATTTGCATAGTAAAACATCTTCAGGAAAAGGGGGTGGTTGGGAATAATGCAGTTAACTTCCAATACACTGGCTTCCTTGCTGTTTCTCAAACAAGATGCCCCAATCTCCTGATTCTGGGCATTTTCACTAGTTTCCCACAACCTTGGAATGCTCTCTCTTCTCAACTTTGTCTCCTGGCTTCCCTGACTTCTTTCAAGTCCCAACTGAAATCCCACCTTCTACAGGAAGACCTTTCCCAACCCCCTTAATGCCAGTACCTTTCCTCTGTTGATTATTTCCAATTTATTCTGTATATAGCTTGTTTGTATGTTGTTTCCTTTGTTAGATCATGAGCTCCTCAAGGATAGGGATGGTCTTTTGCTCTTCTTTGAACCCCCAACCATTTAGCACCATTTCTATCCTTCTAAACTTTTTACACCTCCCTGTGCCTACTACATATCCTGTGATTCAGTGACCCTGGCTTTCCTTGCTGTTCCTTGCACTAGCACACCAATTCCCAACCCTGTGATTTTCCCTGGCTATTCCTCATGCCTGAATTTTTCTCCCTGGAAAAGGGAAATGCTGGGAGTGCTGGTAGTCTGGATGCACTGCTATTCTCAAGACTCTTGGGCTCAGCATCCTGGGATGTCTCTATCAGGGCCTGTTGGTGGTTTGACAAAGGCACATGTTACCTCCTGTTTCTCCCTCAGGGTGCCTCATAATTCAGCTAGTAATAATTGAGGAGAGTATTATGGAAGACCAGAAAAGATTAAGTTCTTGAATGATTAAGAACATTACATGAACAGAATAAATTTCAAGAATTAATTAGTAACAGCAGTAAGAATTTAAAAAATCAGAAGTTTGGGATATATAGGCTCAGGAGGCAGGAAGAGTTGGGAGTCATGGTACTTGGAAGTCAAATTCAGACATCATTAAAGTTTAGAAATTAGCTAAAGATGAAGGCCCTGGAGTGAAGGAAAAGGTTCCCTGGATCACTACTGTGAAAGAATTGGAATCCATAAGAAGCTTATTAAGGTTCAGCAAGGCCTAGGGCTGAATCCTTCGGAGAGTAATACTTTGTTCTGCAGTTTTATACCACAGTAAGCTGAATAAGCTGTAGTCAAGTTAATATTAGTCAAGAAACCAAAATGCTTTCCTATTAAATCCATATGCTTCCCAGCCTCTGATGCAACTAGTTTTCCTGAAATTTTTTTTGAGAATTTCAGATACTCTAGCAATCATTTACTGAAACAAAAGGCTTGGCAAACTATGTCTGTCATTTGCTAGAGACAGGAGATAAATTTTCCTAACACAAAAATGGGAAAAGATATACCTTCCTCCTGTCCCACAGAGGGAATATCTTCTGTCATAGTGGTCAATGAACTTTACTATCTACAACCAGATTCGCATGAAGTTTAGATATAGACATATTGCTGATGTGATGAGGTCCTGCTTCTATCTGCTTTGTGACACAGGGCCTCCTTGACTAGATGACAATGACCTTGGAATTCTAGACTAGACCCTGCAGGGATGAGGGGTGTGTATATGCTAAATTTTTGTGTTTGGGTCACATATCTCCTTGAAAATCAGGTCAAGCTAACTTGAAAGGAAGAATGAATAATCTGAATATCTCTCTAATGGATTATTTAGTATCTTGATATTCCAAAATATTTGTTCTCATCTAAGTAACAAGAAAACCCCTCTTTCCAAACCTCTAAAGTGATTGTCCATCAGTGAATTTTGTTAGAAGTATTTTAGTTTTTTTTAACTAGAAAACATGGGAAGTACACTAACATTTTTCTTAATGAACCAATCTCTCAAAAGCCACATTATTAGAATAATTAAGCCATTTCCTAGAGATATTTTCCTAAACTCTGATTCCAGGCTCCAAAAATTAAATATAATTATTGAGGGAAAAGGGCTCGTTTTCTATATGAGGTTTGACCATGCAAAAGTGGTTATTAATGTACTTACTCAACATTCTATACTTGTGTACTGTTTTATTATCTTAATTTATGTAGTAATAAAATTTTGGTAATAATAAATATAGTATTATATTAAATAATAAAATTAGTAATGACATAACTTAAAATAAAAACATGGTCTGAAAATTTTACAGTTAAAGTATATTAAGAGATACCTATCTTTAAGGATTCACTAATAAACTTCACTATAGAATTCACAATAGTTAGCATTTACATAGAGCTTTAAGATTTGCAAAATGACTTACAAATACTATCTCATTTAATTTGCACAATAACCCTGGGATGTAGGTACTATTATTATCCTGACTTCACAGATGTGAAAATTGAGGCAAACAGGGGTTAAATGACTTTCCTATGGTCATACATCTAACAAATGACTGAAGCAGGATTTGAACTGAGATCTTCCAGACTTCAAGTTCAGTGTTCTATAGACCACACCACTTAGCTAAGAATTTATGAAGTTGTCATACAAGATCAAAGAAACAGCTGGCAATGTTGGGTCTAGATTGCGTGGTATGAAGGAGAGGAACATTGACTGGTTATCTGCACTAGTTGTCAGGATAAGGGTTGGGCATTCTGCTTTAGGGAGAGTGGTAGCAGAGTCTTACTTTCAAACATCATCAGATTGAAACAAATACTATTTTGACTTCATCATCTCAATCTACGCTGAATCTACTCATATTTGCTGTTGTCACTTTCCTCCCTTCTTTCTAACTATCCTTCCCTCACCCTTCTGCTTGTTTATCATTAGACTCAAATACTTCAAGGATCAAAGAATATTGTCCCCGCAGCTATACTGGCACAATTTTGAGGATACAATTAATGAATTGCTGTGGTCAAAAAAACTCTATCATTTAGGGTCTCACTTTCCTGTGATGACAGGCTTTTAGTACCTAGCCAGACTGATCCAAAGATGAAAGATAGACCGTCCATGGTCAGGCCCATAGGGGAGTAGTTCCAGCTTGGTAGGACCTTTCCAAGCCTACGCTTTGGCTGATATAGCCATCAAAACTAGAACGAACACCACACTACAAATAAGACACCAAAGATTTTGGTGAAGGTTCAGTGTCATTAAAATAAGAAAATGAATTAATCTTCCCAAACCAGATATACTCTGAGCTACTTTACAATCACAACTACCATAAAAACCAAACAAAAAAGAGGAGTGGGGTGGGGGGAGAGTCTACATCTATAATATATTTAAATTATCTTAGTTCTACCTTACAATTCCCATAAGTCTTTGTTACAATTAGGTTTGGATATGATAGTCCACAGTGGTATTTATTTTCAGTTGAATAATAAATTAATAAGCAATTTTTATTGAATACTTACACAGTTCTTTATTAAGCACTACATGCACATTATAAGGTCTTGTGAGAACAGGGACTCCTGCCATTACACTTCTTAGAAAAGAAAAAAAATGGAACCAAAAATACTAAAAAGCAAAAGACTGAAGGGTTAATCAAAAAAGAAATCATTTTCATAGACAGTGCATGTATTTCTCCATTTCTTCCCTAGTCAACTCCAAGAGAATTGTAGTAATACAGGTAGACCAATTTCCTTTTTTATGAATCCAGTGCTCAATTTATGAAAACCATTTTGTAACCCATTTACATGCAGGAAACCTTTGCTTTAAGGTTCTGTCATTTACTTTGATCATGATTATTTATAACCCCTCTTGAAAATGCCTTTTACCAGTGTAGCTCTCAGGCCTGAGAGGCTGTTTTCTACAATGCTTTAAAACAGTGGTAGTGGAGCCAAGGGAGGATCTGGTCTTTTTTTTACCCGGTTAGAAACTAAATGGCTGTATGTTTTATTAGTAACTTGGAGAGAAGGATGTGTTAAATGAAAATGGGCAAATAATTAAGCACCTACTCTTTGCAAGGCATTGTGATTTGCACTGTGGGAGACATAAAAAAAAGTAAGGCATGCTCCCTGTTTTGTGCAATGTAAAGCATGCTGGCTCTAGAGTCAGGGTCCTGGGCTGAAATCTCACCTCTGACAATTGTGACCTTGATGACCTCGGGCAAGACACAAACTCTCTGGGCTTCAGAATCCTTATCTAAGCTATAGGCAATGGGTTAGATGGCCTCTGGGGGACCCTTCCAGCCTTAAATCTAGCTATATGATTCTCTAAGTTATTTGCAGTCTGGTTCTAAGACAAAACATAAATATGAGAAAAATTAACAAGATCTAAAAAGCAGTTTAAGATGAAAGGAAAATGGGGCAGTATATCAGGGACTCCTAAGGAATAGATCAGTATCCTACAGGTTGATCTCAAAGCCCAAACTGGTTAATTTCCAAGCCAGTTGTTGCTGTCACATACCTTCATAGGGCTTTCTAGGAATCCCAGCAGAAAAGAGAGTACTGCTTGGCAGTGGTGCCCCCAACTTCACTTGGGGGGGTGGGGGGGGCTTTACTTTCAGCACCCCCTTCTCCTCTTCTCCAACCCTCTGGCTATGCTTAGATATCACATCTACTTCCATCTCAATACTCAGGCATCCTATTATTAGCTTCTCCTACTACCTCCCCCACCCCCCAGCAGATGTATACTCAGACACAAAGCTTCTGAAAAGTTTCTCTTCCTATTTCAACTGATCCCTGCAGTACATAATAAATTGATAAATGATACATGCAAAAGTACTTCAGAGAAGAAAGAGGACTTTGAACTAGGATGGGGAGGAAAGGCTTTATGTCAAGAGGTGAGGTTTGAATTGGATGGGTAGAATTGCAATAGGCGGGGAGGAAGAAGAGGGCATTCCAGTGTGAGAAAAAGAATGGAAGAAAGTGCAAAGGGATGGTGTTTGGACACCTAGGGAGCTTTGGTTGAAGCAGATTGATTTGTCTAGTAGAGTTATAGAAGATAAATCTGGAAAGATTGTATGGGCAAGATTACAGAGGGATTTGAAGACTAGGATAAGGAATTTTACATTTAAGCTGTGGGAAGTAGAGGGGCTTTTTGTTATTTCTAGCACCAATGATTGACATGTTTGAAGACTTTTGGAAGATTGGTTTGGTTGGAGAGGAAGAGAGACCTTAGGTAGAGATACAGCATGTATGGCAGGTCACATAACAGCCTGGTATAATGTGATTTAATTCTGACACTTCACAAATACTTCCCTGAAGAGTAGGTTTCAAATTGCTGAATGTTGTCCTTGACCCCTTGGCACTTACCACGCACAGCCTTCCCAGGGTACAGAACAGGACAAAATGGATTATGCCCTCAACAGCAAGAGGCGAGTCATCCGCCTGGTCCTCCAGTGGGCTGCTTTGTATGGAGACTTACTCCAAGAGGATGAAGTAGCAATGGCCTTCTTAGAGGTATGCTAGAATGGTTTCTTCTCTTACTGTCCCCTTTCTCGGCAGCATGGATATAAAGGGACTTATTCTAGAAGCAAGACACAATGAACAAGGAGCCCATTTTACAAATTTTAGAGTGATATTCCCATTTCAAAGAAGATGAGGCAAGGAATTTAAAAGATGTTATTAAAATTAGGTAGCCTATTGCTTCTTTTGGTGATGGAGGTGAGAGTGGAGGAGTGAGGTGGTCCTGAAGAGTCACAGACGTAGAGCTATGACTAGATATAGCGTTTGAGCTAAAGACCATCCAGTTTGGAGAGAATTCCTCTCTTCCAATCCATGACCCTAACTCCCCATTATGCCTCCTGTCCCCCATTTACCTCTCTTAATAACAACTCTCCTCCATTGTTCAATTGAGCATCTTATAATGGTAATACCTTACCCACCCTGAAGTCAGGGGCCAGAAGAACAAGATGATTTCTTAAAAATTCCTTCTGGCTAAGCCCAGTGGTTACGCTAAACTCTTTTTTAATAACATTATTCATTTTTAGTAACAACAGTCAATGTAACATATGAAAAGTCTCCAATTTTTTTTCAAGAAAAAATGTTTTATGCAATTAATCAGCAAAGTGATCTTAAAATGAAGACTATCATAAAAACAGCCCTCCATAGGAGTGTGGAAAAACCCCGCAGGAAAGTGACACATATGATGGAATAGTTTTTCCTTTGTTCAGTTCATTAAATAAAGGCCTAGTGACTAGCCAGTGAAACTAAATTATGGAATCTCCTTCTTAACCTTTGCAGAATAATGTATCTATGACTATTGTGGCTAAACAATATGTTCTCCACTAATTTCAGGAGTTTTACGTATCTGTGTCAGATGACAGCCGGATGATTGCGACCCTCAAGGAGCAGCTTCCAGAGTTAGAAAAGACGGTCAAGCAAATGTAAGGAAGAGTCTTGGCTTTCTTTGTTTAGATAGTGCACTAAATAAGGGCACTAACTGTCATCATAATCTCCTATGCCCTTCCGACAAGCCTTTATATATTAAAGTTTCAAAACAATTGAGAAACATTCTAGAATTGAGGGACCTGAGTCCATTGGGATAGGCAGTCATGACATAGAAGACAAAAAAAGAGATGAGAACATACTAAGCTACATTCCATGTTGGAGTACAGCTAGGAGGTACAGTGGATAGAATGCTGGGCCTAGAATCAGAAGGACATGAGTTCAAATCCAACCTCAAACACTTACTAGCTGTGAGATCTTGGGCAAGTCACTTAACCTCTGTCTGCCTCCGTTTCCTCATCTGTAAAATGGGGATAATAATAGCACCAACCTCTTAGGGTTGTTATGAGGATCAAAGGAGATAATATCTGTAAAGTGCTTTGCAAAGCATAAAGGGCTTTATAAATGCTAGCTATTATTACCAAGTCTAAATATTGAGGTAGCAATATAAATTGCTTCCTTTTCTCCTAGATTTATATGAATAAAATGGGGCCCCTCTGATTTTAAGCCTTAAATTTCAGAATCAAAATGGATAACGGCCAGATATTTATTTAAATAATAATAGTAATAATAATAATAATGAAAATAGCTAACAATTTACATAGTATACTAAGTGCCAGGTAATATGCTAAAATTTTACAATTATCTCATTCGTTCCTAATAACAACCCTGAAAGGTGGTTGCTGTTATTATCCCCATTTTAGAGATAAGGAAAATGAGGCAAACAGGGATTAAGTGATTTGTCTAGGATCATACAGCTAGTAAGTGTCTAAGGCTGGATTTGAACTCAGGTCTTCTTGACTCCAGGCCTAGCACTCTATCCACTGCACCATGCAGCTGCCCCAAATGGTGTAGATGAATATTTAATTACATGAAACTTCCCTCCAGTCCGATCCTGTTTAGTACTAGTATTTTCATCATATAAAATGGAGGATTGGAAGATGAAGCTTGAGCCACATTTTAAGTACTGGGAGGAGCGTGAGCTAATGAAGTCGGGGATCCTGGTTGTTAATGTCATTTCTGCCTCCATCTTAACTGATCCCTTTATCACCTCCCATGCCCTACTGTTCTTAGCCTGAGATGAGGATGATCCTCTCTTCTTGTGAGAATGTTGTCTCATTGCACTGTGTAAGGGAAGACTGACGCTATGTAAGAACAAAGAAATAAAAATAGTGTTTACCAAAGATATCGAATAATGGGTCTCTCTACTTCTACATTTTAGCTCAGAAGACGGCAAAGCTCCACAAAAGAAGGTGGGTAAGAGGCCTTTAATTGGAATATGTTGCTTTGTGCACAGTAAGACTACTATCCTCCAGAACATTTAAATACACCATTTAAAAACATAATGAATATTTTTAAGTAGCAAAATATTTTTGACTCACTTATTTTTCTGTACCTGATTGATGCCCAGGTATACTTTTACTGATGTTTCAAGACAAGGTGGCTATTCTCCTCTATAGCATTTAATGCCATTGTTTGTTTTTTTTTTTTTTTTTTACCAGCACAAAGTTCTTTTGCAACAATTCAACCCTGTTGAAGACAGAGCACAGAAACGCCAACCTGTCCGGGGATCTGATGAAAGTAAGCACTATCCATTTTGTATGGCTTATTGATGGTCAGCTAGGTGGCTCAGTGGATAGAGTGCCAGGCCTGGAGTCAGAAAGACTCATCTTTCTGAGTTCAAATACAGCCTCAGACACTTACTAACTGTGTGACCCCTGGCAAGTCACTTAACCCTGTGTGCCTCAGTTTCCTTGTCCATAAAATAATCCGGAGAAGAAAATGGTAAACCACTCCAGTATCTTTGCCAAGGAAACTCCAAACGGGATCACAAAGAGTCAGACACAACTGAAAAACAACTGGACGATGACAACATTGCAAATCAGATAAAATCTTCCCTCCCACAATAACCATCTCGGTCCTTCTCTGATCAGAGTTGGTCATCTTTGGTAGCTAGGTGGAACACTGCATAAAGAGCTGGGCTTGGAATCAAGGAAGTTTGAGTTCAAACCCTGCCTCAGGGTTTATTTATTAGCTCTGTAGTCCTGGGTAAAATTCTTAACCTCCCTGTGCCTCAGTTTCATCTGTAAAATGGGGGTAATAATAGTACCACCTTTCCAGGGTTGTTATGAGTATCAAATGAGATAATATATATAAAGTTCTTTACAAAACTTAAAATGCTACATAAATACTAGCTACTGTTAGGGGCCCTCCTCAATCTGTGCAGCTGAGTTATTTGTGCTGCTTATCTTTTGGTTGGAGTGAGGTTGTTATCATAACATGCTAGAGACAAGCATAATCCCTTGGTTCTGTCCCACACCTATATGAACATGGGTGAGATGGCAGGGTGTCTGTCATCAGATGCCTCCTCTAGGAGGGTAGTGTATTTTGTGTCATAGGTGCTTTGCAGATGCCAAGGAGAATGGAGCTGCTTCAAACACTTTGGGTAGAACCCATTCAGTGACCTCGGAGATATCAAACTGCTTCCCACTCAGACATCTACCCTCAAAGAGTCACCAAAAGCATCATGGGGGAAGGGAGGAAAAGGCTTACATTTTCCATTTCAAACCATTGATACATCACAGGACTGGGGGAGAGGGGGAGGCTTGAGCCCAGCAGACATGGCAGCTGAAACTGCTTCTATGACGGTAACTCAGGAGTGATAACGAATGGCACATCACAACTCCCTGCTGCTCCAGATTGAAAGTGAGGTGTCCTTCTTAAAATAGATGGCATTAAACCAAAGTATACATGTAAAGGAACCAGGTGAATGAGAAATTTCAAACCCCAAACATTCTTAGAAAAATAGGTCACAGAACTCTTTCTCGAGGCAGGGGAACAGAATGGGGCATCATGTTGCTGAAGGGTGCTACCCCTGGGCCTGAAACCGAGTACCAATTTGGAATACCCATCACAAGAGGACCTGGTAATCACTATCATTATGTGTTTATAGTATGGTACCTTGCTCTGTCTGCTGCAGGTTTTACAACAGTCATGAAAGTGTCATAGTCTTCAGGTAGGCCCAGATTATGGACCTAGAAAATAATTAGTATTCTTGTTCCCATTTGCTCTTGTGGTTTTCACAGGCATCTGAATTGAGGGGCAGGGGGAGGAAGGAAGTCATGAATATATTTGTTATAAATAGCAGCTTATGCCATTTTGTATATTTAGCTCAGTCCTTTCTGGATAAGTAAAAATGTGGATCCATGGGAACATTAGCATGGAGAACAGTAGGCTAAAATAGTAAAATAAAAAATTCAGGATGAAGAAAATATGTCTAAAACTTGCTATTTTTTAAAAGTATGTGCTAGACTAATATGCTGTAGTAAAATTTCTCTCTTTCTCATAGTTCTGTTTAAAGTCTACTGCCTAGACCACACTTACACCACTATTCGAGTGCCTGTGTCAGCTTCCGTGAAAGAAGTTCTTAGTGCTGTAGCGGACAAACTGGGTTCTGGAGAAGGACTGATGATAGTCAAGATGAGCTCTGGAGGAGGTAAAGACTTAATCCAGGTGTTATGCTTATCTGCAAAATGGAAAACCCCAGCTGAACAGAAACACTGGGGTCAGGATTTGGTAGAGTCCTTCCACAGTAATTTAGGTGGATTAGGTGAGCCCTCACTCTAATAATATATTTTTTTGTCATTATCCTCAACAATAATATTATGTTTGTATACTAGTGCCTTCACATCAGTGATCGCATTTGAGCCTTACAACAACTCTGAAGAAAGAGAACTATTGTGATTATTTCCATTTCATAAATAATGAAACTCAGATTGAGGAAGATACAGTAACTTGAGAAGGTACTGCATTTAGATATGGACCAGTCCTGGATTCAAATCTTGGCTTTACTATCTGTGGGTCCTTAGAGAATTCTGCAATTGATTTTAATTCAATAAGAATTTATTAAAGACCTTTTGTATTATGGACTTCTGGTGAAACAGACTACAAAATGGAACTGTTCTCAGAATTATGTTTTTAGATGCATAAAATAAAATGGGTAGGATTTCAAAGGAAACCAATTATACTGAAATCCAGTTATCTTCAAGCTCCCCAAGTTAAGAATCCCTAGTATGGAAAGAATGTTATTGTGAAGAAGAAATAAGGTAAATTATAAGAAACTATTTTGAACAACTCTATACCAAAAAAGCTGATGACTTAAATGAAATATATATATATATAATTCATAAAAATATAAATTGCCCAGATTAACAAAATAAGAAATAGTTTAAATTGCCTGATCTCAGAAAAATAAATTAAATAATCCATAAATTAACTAAAACAAAAGACAAAAAGAAATAAACAAACAAAACTAAACAAGACCAGATAGATCACAGATCCATCTAAATATCAAAGTATTTTTAAAATATATAAATAAAGGAAATAATATGAATCAACTGCACTGAAAGTCTTTAAAAAATGTAAATACTACATAATCAAAGTCCAATGTTAAAACAGAAGCCATCTAAGTTTTATAAAGTCTTCACCTCCTCTCCAATTACTCTGCATTATTGTAAAGTAGAAACAGCAAACTTGATAGATGGCAAATGTAGTCTATCGATATGATTACAATAACAGCTTGGAATTGAATAAATTGGCCCTTTGGTATTTTGATTCTTGTTTTGTGGTTATTTCTGGTGTTTTGTTTTGTTTTTCTATCACTGAGGGCCTCAGTATGCCACGTCTTTTTAATTCAGTAGGTCCTTTAGTAATGTGTTTCACAGTCACTACCCACATTCAGGTAATTCACATGGATGACAATTTGTTGGTGTGATTAGGGCAGTGCAGTGAATTTCAGATGCATTTAATGGGCAGTCTTATGCTTTTATGTTCACAGAAAAGGTGGTGCTCAAACCTAATGATGTTTCAGTATTTACAACACTCACTGTTAATGGACGTCTGTTCGCTTGCCCTCGAGAGCAATTTGATTCGCTGGTATGTATGGATGCTGTTCCCAGCATCATCGGTCAAAAAGCTTGTATAATCTTAGTGCTTAAAAAAAAAAAGGAAAACAAATACCTCAAATGCTGTTTGGTCTTTCCTACCAAAAAAAAATTTCGAAGCATATTTGGGGTAAAAAGCATTTTAAAAAATGCTCCGAACTAAAGACTTGGGGCTCTGGTATTTATTGAAAAGTACTAATACAAAGCATCAAACACATAGTCTACCTTTCCAGGTACTTTGAAATTTGAAAGTTAAAATAAACTTTTTTTCAACATTAACATGCTGTCAGACATAGTAGTGACTTCTGTGAACTCATTATTGTGAAATCACCATTCAGGAACAAGAAAAATAGTTTGCCCCGTGAATGTTCTAATTTGTTGTTATTAAGATTTTAGATATTATTATATCAACCTTTTTATGCAGTCCACAGTAAAATATCCAAGTCACACAGAAATTTTACATGACTATCAAAATGACTCTGAAACAATGCATGTAATTGGTATCATCCCAGTCACTATTACTTGTCAAAGGTACTACTATGTTCCTAATTACCCTGGCTTAACACCTCATTGTCATCCTCAACTCCTCATTCTCAGCCTATGGAGAAATAGAGAGATGGATAGATATAGATAGATAGACAGATACACAGATAGATAGATAGATAGATAGATAGATAGATAGATACACAGATAGATAGGTAGATGCATAGATATTCTTCTCTAACATAATCCCATCCTAGTTCAGGCCCTCATCCCCTCTTGCCTGGACTAATGCAATAAGCTTCTAACTTATTTCCCTCCCTCAAGTCTCTCCCCACTCCAATACACCCTCCACTCAGTGGCCATGTGATTTTTTTGAAGGAAAGAGCTGATTATCTTACTCTTCAATGCCCCAGTGGTTCCATATTATCTCTAGAATTGAATATTAAGTCCTCTGTTTCACTTTAAGGGCAGCTAAGTGATACAATGGATAGAGCACCAGACCTGGAGTCAGGAAGGCATGAGTTCAAATAAGGACTCTGATAATTCCTAGATTTGTGATCATGGACAAGTCACTTAACCTCTTCTTCCTCAGTTTCCTCATCTGTAAAATGGTGATAATAACAGTACCTACTTCACAAGGTTGTTTTGAAGATTAAAGGAGATATTTGTAAAGTGCTTTGCAAAATTTAAAGCACTATATAAATGCCAGCTATTCTTCTTTGCTATTTAAAGCTCTTCACCACCTGTTTGTTACACTTTGCTCTCCTCCATGTTCTTTCCTGTCCAGCCATGCTGGCCTCCTCACACACGACATTCCATCTTCCATCTCTGTGCTTTGCATCAGCTATCTCTTGTCCCTGGAATTCTCTCCATCCTCCCTTCTGCCTCTTAATTTCTCTACTTTCCTTCAAGTCTCAGATAAAACTGATCTTCTGCAGGAGTCCTTGCCTAGTCTCCACAATGGCTAGTTCTATCCTCTATTACCTTGTATCTACTCTGGATATGTTTTGTATTTACTTTTTTTCCTCCTCCATTAGACTGTGAGCTCCTTGAGGGCAGGCACTATATTTACCTTTCTTTGCATCCTCAGCACTTTTAGCACAATGCCTAACAAGTAGCAAATACTTAATAGATGCTTTTTGATTGATTGATCTTGTATTTAGAAGGTACTCTCCAAATATTTGCTGAATTAAACTAAAATACCGTGGTGATGGACTTCTTTTCTACTTACCCCACATAAAGTGGGTAAAAAGGCAAGAGGGTATTTCCTATGCTGTTTGGAGGAAAGCCATGGGGCCAGTTCAAATGGCACAAATGCCAACTACTATGCATCTGATTAGATTCCATAATAGATAATAATGACATTGACATGTATGCACCACCAGGTGATTAGCACTACACAAAACCAGGTGACTGCAGCCTCTGTGTCTCTTCGGGAGGCTCTAAGTATAAGTGAGAAGAGGGGGTAAGGGCACTGGAATGGGGCTCAGAAGACCTGGATGGACTCATGTCTCACCTCTGCCCAGGAATAGCTGAGTTACCTTGGGCAACTCACTTTCATTTTTCTTCATCTATAAAATAAGAGGGTTTGTTAAATGACCTCCAAGATCCTTCCCAGTTTTCCAATCTATGACTTACTATCATATTAATCTGGGTTTTGTTTTCTTTTTAGACATTTTATATAGCACTATGCATAAGAAGAGTTTACGTGTCTACACATTTATCCCTAGACCTAGGTTTTTATTAGTAGCATACTGCTGAGAAAAGGAAAGGATATGTATAGTATAGTGGGTTTGATTCTGGGGCCAAATCAGAAAAAAATCCTGAAAAGTGGTGTGACGAGGCAGCAGTGCTAAGCAATGCCCTTGAAGTCAGCATCAGCTTCTCTTCCTGAGTGCCCAGAGAAACAGGGTCAGTTTGCCAAAAAAAGCCTAATTCTTCTTCCTGCTGCTATAGAACCAATAGCTTCTGGATATAGGTGAGATGTCTTTATGGCAGAGATATCTGATGATCCCAGTCACCTCTGTTTCTGTTTGTTTTCTCATGCATTGTGTTTAATTGCGTTTTGTCCTGGGCTAGAAGTGATTTGGGGTATTGGACACAGAAACCACTGAAGATTGGTAATGATCACTCTGTGTCACAAGGTCAGCAACAATTGTATCCCTAAAACATGATTTTAGATAGGGAAGCCTGCGTCAGAGGCCAGGGGATATGGGCATTAAAGATCACAGGACCCTAAAGGATACCCTGTGGCATAGCACAGACTTGAAAATGGGGGTAACGGTTCTGAATTCTAATCTTTATTCTTCACCTTCCAAGCAAAACATTCTGTATTTTAAAATTGATTTCTGCATTTGTCAAAACTAGCTAGAAGTGAAGTTTTACAGATTGTAGAAGTGTCCCAAAGTGATTTGAATGGAAACTTGGCACAGACAGTATCATTTCTTTCAAGACAACCAACTTTCCATTTATGTTGGTAGAGTCCATGACCTTTTCTTTAAGACCAGTAATTTATAAAGCCTGACCATACTCCTATTCATATACTTTTCACTTATCTGCTGAGTAAACTTAATTTTTTTAATTCTAAACTTGAACTTCAGCTGAAATGACTAATTCAATATGTAGAGTAGAACTGAGAGACTGTCTTTTACATGAAACAATGAATCCATTATGCCAATCTTGCTTTTCTTTTTAAGTATATAATCAATTCAATATTACTTTCAAAGCTGCCCTGCTTGTTAGATGATTCCTTCTTTTATCTTTTATGCATTTCAAAAACATGTTTTAATGACTCCCGGCTTTTCTTTTCATTTTCTTTCTTGTTTTGGAGGGCAACCCTATCTCTAGGTCCCCTCTTCCTCCTCCCTTTGCCCCCCACATACATTCATTTGCAAAGAAAGAAAAACAAAACCTCTGTAACAAATGTGCACAGTCAATCAAAATTAGTCATCACATTGACTGTACCCAGAAATGTACATTTCATTCTGCAACTTGAATCCATCACATCTCCATCTGGTAGTATGCTTCATTACCAGTTCTCTGGAATGGTGGCTGGTCGTTGCATTGATCAGAGTTCTTAAGTACAAGTAAACATTTCCAATAGCAAGTCATTTTTAAAAGGGGAAACCAGAACTGGAAGAGAAACGCTTCCATGGAGCACTATTTAAGGTGCTGTGTGATATGTTTACAACATGAAGGCAAATGGGGGTTTCTCTTGCCAGTTGATTCTTGTCGAGTGTGTCAAATGGCTTTGGCACAAAGATATAAAGCATGGCTATCTCCAACTCCCTGTAGGGAAGACACTAACTTTTTAAGCCTCTGTTTATTTGCAGATGATCCTGCATCCTTACAAGCCATTACTGCTTGTCAGGATCATTCTTCCATTTGAACGCTTAAGTGGTGGAAAGGAATTTGTACCCTCTTTGAAAAGGTTGCCTATGTGGACTTCTTGGGGCCAAATACCTCTTCCTGACAAATAGCTCTTTATTAGTATTACTGTGAGTTATGTCATTACACAAAGGGGTAGTTTGCACACAATATGTGAACATTTAGGCCATGAAGCACCCTTTTGAGTCCAGAAGCAATTACCTTTTGGAAAACTTCAGGGATATCATCTATGAAGTAATGCTCCTGACAGGGATTTGGGCTGAGCCTATCAATCAATCATTCACTCAAAGTGTATTTACTAAATGCCAACCATGTGCTCAGCACCATGCAAGGCACCATGTGGGTTATGGAGAAGTACAACACATAATCCCCACCCTCAAGGAGTTCATCATCTAAGGAGAGAGACAAGAATAGCATATCTAACAAACAGTGCCAGGTGACACTAAGTACAAACTGGAACTCATCCAGAGAAAGGCAACTGGGATAGTGAGGGCACTGGCGGCCATCGTGGAGAAACACTTGGAAGAATTAGGAGAAGCAACCAAGAGAGGACTGGACCTCTGTCTAAATGTACTTGGAGAGTTGTCATGCAGAAGAGGGATAATTAAGCCTTGGGACACTTGTCCTCCAAGGACAGAAGTAAGAGTAGTGAAAGGAAGTTGTACAAAGTCAGATTTAGGTTTTCCTAGCAATTAGTTTTCCAAAAATGGGAGGAAATGGGTTGACTTTCCCTGTAAATCTTCAAACCCAGATTGGATGGGTATTTGTTTATAGTTTAGGTTCCCTTCTGGTCCTGGGTGGGTGAGATGGCTTCTGAGGTCCCTTCCTGCTCTTAACATTTTGTAATTCTGTATATAATCACATGCTGAAATGTACAGAACAACTTAGATGTCCTTAAAGAAACCAGAGGAGAATATGAAATTTATTGGTAATAAATGGAAGGGGGTGGGCTCTGACCACTTCTTAGTGTGCTGTTAAGTAATATTGGGGGAGTTGAGGGATTGTTGTTCAGTCGTTTCAGTTGTGTTTGACTCTTTGTGCCAACATTTGGGATTTTCTTGGGAAAGATACTGAAGTAGTTTGTCATTTCCTTCTCCAACTTATTTTACATATGAAAAACTGAAGAAAACAGGGTTAAGTGACTTGCCCAGGGTCATACAGCTAATGAGTGTCTGAGGCCAGATTTTAACTCAGTAGAACAGTCTTCCTGACTTTAGACCCAGTACTCTATCCACTGTGCCACCCAGCTACCCAATGAAGAGATCACTGAACTATATAAATGTAGGCATTCCATTGTACATGTTTTTTGGTTTATATGGAAGCATACATGCTAGGTACTGTGAGGGCCTAGGCTAATGAAGACAACCCAAATAGTGAGGGGATTGGTGGCCATCATGGAGAAGTAGTTGGAAGAATTAGAAGATGAGAGACAAGGGATTGGAGGGGAGAGAGAGAGAGGGAGAGACAGAGACAGAGACAGAGACAGAGACGGAGAGAGACAGGCAGAGAGAGAGAGACAGAGAGAGAAACACACAGAGAGAGACGAGAGAGAGAGAGCATAAGCATTTATTAGGTGCTTAGTATGTGCCAGGTATCGTGCTAAGCACTGGGAATACAAACAGAAACAAACAAAACAGTCCCCTCAAGGAACTTATTCTAAAGGGGAGCTAGAAAGATGAAAGAGAGCTGCTGGTGAGGAGATAGAGAGGAAATAGAGAAGGAGTAGACAGGAGAAAAGGGAGTGTGGCTGGGGCCCCAAAAGAAATTGTGGTCTAGTCTAGGAACTTAACTAGTCAGAAGAGTTTATCTCAGGGTAGAGGCATTCCGTAGTGAGAAGGCTGCTGGTGGAGATGGTGACAAAGACCAGAAATTCAGTCAAAAATGAATCATGTTCTATTTTGACACTAACTTTTTATCTATTCATCCCTGATTATTGTTATACCTTTCTTTAGTTTGGTTTCCTGGTCTGATAAATGAGAAACTAACAGCACTGTCTTCCCAAACACAGCCTAGTTAAACTCCCCCCCCCAGAAAAAACCCCAAACAAACCATTGTCCTTCTTACAATGTAAAGATGTCATTGAGAAAGAGAGAAGGAGAGAGAGAGAGAGAGAGAGAGAGAGAATGAGAATCTTTGGGACTACTGTCTGACTTCTCCTAACCATTGGCATACAGGCACCCAAAGAAATCTATCATCCTTATTCAGGCATTTTCCAGGACTACATTTCCATCTCAGACCACTCATTAACCCAGGCATATCACTAGCTAGAGAGTCTTTCTATGTGTAGCCTCAAATGGCTAACACTAAACAAAACTCATTCCTCTACAAGCTGATCCAACTCCCATCTCTCTCCATCAATTTTAATATCATTGCCCTCCAGCCCCACTATCTAGGGCTAGCTCAGATCCTTGGAATCATCTTTCATTTATCTTTGTCCTTTGTTTCCTTCATCCTTTCATTTGTTTATTTAAAAGAAAATTAGTAAATACCTCCTGTATGCAAAGTCCTGAGCTAGGTGTTGAAGACAATATAAGATACAATACAAGACTGCTAGTGCCCTCAAAGCTTATAAAGAGAAGACAAGAAGATAATGGGACATTGTCAGAGGGGGAGATCACTCTTGCTTTGGGGATCAAAGATGGCTGTTAGTATTTGTGCTGGATATTGATGAATGAAGAAGAGGTAAGGGAAAACACTACAGGTATGCAGAATGATGTCAATAGGAGGTGGGAAAGACTATATCATGAAAAGTGGACAAATTATCTAGTTTAGGGGGGGGGGGGGGGGGTTGTTCAAAGTTTCTGAAGGGAAGTAAAGTGGCATACGTATAATCTAGGCCTACACAACCTGCAGCCTGAAGTCAGGCCAAAGGATTTCGAGCAGCCCACAAACATGTAGAGGATATTTTCCTCTACATTTTTCATAGGCCACCCAAAATCCTTTGGTGAGCTGCAGGTTGTACAGCCCTGATATAATTGGTCAACAATCATCCATCAATCAACAAGCATTTATTGAATGCCTACTATGTGCCAGGAATTCTTCTATGTACTGGGGATATACCAACAATAATGAAACATCCCCTTGCCCTCAAGAAGCTTACATTCTATGGATGAAGACAATTTGTTCACCAATAAATGTATGCAAAATAAACACAAAGTAAATTTTTTTTGGATGGAAGGGCACGAGCAGCTGGGGGCATCAGGAAAGGCTCAATGTTAAATATGTCACTTGAGTAGTTTGAAAGAAGGGGTTCTAGGAGGCAGAATAGAGGGGCATTCCAGGCATAGGGACAGCCAGTGCAAAAACAAATAAAAAATGCAGAGGTAAGAGATAGAGTGATCAGTGTGAAAAACAGGAAAGAGGCCACTTTGGCTTGGTCTTATAGTGTGTGAAGAAAAGTGATAGATAATAAGACTAGAAAGGTAGATAGGGACCAAGTTATGAAGGACTTTAAAGGGTAAATAGAGGAGCTTATATTTAAATCCTAGAGTCAGTAAGAAACCACTAGAGTTTATTGAGTTGAGGAGAGATATCATAGTTGAACTTTAGCAAATCATTTTGATTCCTATTGAGAAGGTGAGATACTTGAAGCAAGGATGCCAAATAGGAGGCTATTTGAATAGTTTAGCTAAATGCAGATGAGAGCTAGGGTGATGGCCCTGGGAGTAGAAAGGAGGCAGCTACAAAAGATATTGTTGAAGTAGAAATGGCAGGATTTGGCAGCTGGTTGACTATGTGGGGTAAGGAGAGTGAGAAGTCCAGGGTAATGCCAAGGTGATGGATGTGGGTAACTGGAAAGACAGTGGTATCCTGCACAAAAATAGGGATGTTCAGAAGCAAGGGTGTGATTGGAAAGGAAGATAAAAAGTTCTGATTTGGACATGTGGAAAGATATCTTACCACTACACTCAGATATCCTGGCAAAGGGGATGGTACCACAAAGGCTTGAAGGCTAAGAAGGGATTACTTGTGTCGTGTAGCACCTCTCTCTATAACAGTAAATTGAGACATATTCATTCCCTTTGCCATAGCTGTCTTCTAGGCACTGGACATCTTTCATCTGACCTATGGTAGGTAGCCTGCCTGCCTCCACCCCTCTGTCCCTGTACGTGGTCTTAAATATCACTGTTAATGACATGTTCTTCATGTAACCTTTCTACATCCTTTCAATCTCTTCAATCCTCAAATTTCTATTATGACCCCCTTATTTATCTTCCATACCAAAGAAACTCCTGATCCCTGAGCTCCAGGGCTCACTCAAAGTTGGTAATCCTGTTTGCATGCACCTTATCTCTCAATAGAATTTCACTTACAACTTCTGTCTCATTTACTCATATCTTATTATTATAATTATAAATAATTACTAATAACAGAATCATTAATTAATTATCAATATCACATATTCTTAATCCTCCCTGTTTGGACTCCCCTTTACCAGGAAAAACAGAATTTAGTGGAAAGGACTCTGTGCTTAGAGGCATGAAAAAACTCGATTCAAATTCTGCCTCCAGCACTTACTAGCTCTGGAACCCTTTGCCAGTCAATTAACCTCCCTGAATCTCAGTTTTGTCATCCCCCAAATGGGGACAATAATATTGAAAATACTAACCTCACAGGGTTGTTTGGAGAAACTAATGGGATAATGTATGAAAAGCACTTTGTAAATTGTATAATGCTCCATTATCATTCCATCAAATCTTGTCTTTTCCATCCTTGAGAACCTAGCTTCTGTCTCCACAAACCTCCATATACCCACTAGAAACTGATCCCACACATTTACCCTGTGTGCCTTGCTAACTCTCAAAGAAATTCCTCTCCTCCGTCAGCAATCTATTCATGTTTATGCTCCTAAAGATTATTAATCTATGTGTCACTAATTTAGTGTATTTATATATACAAATATGTCTGTGCACATATCTATTTATCCATGTGTTGAATTGTATAGGTTAATCCATCTTGTTTCCCCCAAGCCCCTGTAGATTATGAGTTTTTTGAGGGTAAGGGCTGATTGCACTCTAAATAATTAATCCCCATTCATTTAACATGGTATACAAAGTCCATACATACTGTTAATGATGACAGAAAAATCACATTATCAAGATTCTCAGAGTAAATTATTTTCATTTATTACCACTAGTAAGAAGTCTTATGTGAATCCTTAGAGTAAGGGTGGGCAAGGATGGCAGCAACCTCCAACAGTTCAAGGGGCAAAAAGGAACACTTTGATATTATCTTTTAGAAATATTCTAGGGGCAGCTAGGTGGTACAGTGGATAGAACACAGGCTCTGGAGTTAGGAGGAGCTGAGCTCAAATCCGATCTCAGACACTTGACACTTAGTAACTGTGTGACCCTGGGCAAGTCACTTAACCCCATTGCCTAGTAAAAAACAAAAACAAAAATACTCTCTTTTCTAATGGAAGAACATTTCACTCTGGAATATATTGATTATGTGAGAAGTCAAGTTGAATGTGTGAACTCCTCCTTAAAGCTAAGGTTCAAGAGTCTGGTAGGCAGTAACTCCAGGAGGCACAATTTTCAAATGCAAATGTCTTGTCCTGACTACTGAACAGAATTTGCAGGAAAAAGGTAAATTTTAACTAAGAAATAACATGATGTTATAAGTGAACTTACTTAAAATTTTTGTGACCTTCTCAACTTTGTAAAATAGTTATACGTGTATTAACATGATGGATTCCATATGAAACTGTCAGGAAGTTGTTCAGTCATTTTTCAGTTGTGATTGACTGGTGACTCCTTTTGGGGTTTTCTTGGCAGAGATACTGGAGTGGTTTGCCGTTTCCTTCTCCAGCTCATTTTACAGATGAGGAAACTGAGGCAACCAGGGTTAAGTGACTTGCCCAGGGTCACACAGCTAGTAAGTATCTGAGGTCAGATTTGAACTCAGGAAGAGGAGTCTTCCTGACTCCAGGCCTATGATTGCACCACTTATCTGCCCATTGTCAGGAAGATCTGGGTTCAAATCCCATCTCAGATCTTTACTAGCTGTGACCATAGATAAGTTGCTTAATATCTCTGAGCCTCACTTTCTTGATCTGCCAAATGAGAATAATAATGGCACATATATCACAGAGTTGTTGAGAGGATCAAATGAGGTAAGGCATGTCTGTAAACCTTAAAATACTATATAAAATGCCAGGTATTGTTATAATTGTGATTACGTTGAACTGAATAGAATTCAGTAAATTGAAAGCATTTCAGACAGTTTCATAGGCATAACAAGGCACTGAATAATATATGATTATCTAAGGTTACTAGGAAGTCAGTAGCAGGGCCATAATCAGACCCTTGGTCTTCTAACTTCTAACCCAGAAACACACTTGAGTGGGCAGCACTGCTTTGGCCTCGAATTCCCCATGGGGTGAGGAGACTGGTTTAATGCAGGAGAAAGAGGAGCATTCCTTCCTCTGTTTCAACGTTCTGAGTTGCATGCTGCCTAAAGAAAGAGGCATGGCTGGGATGTCTCCAGTGATGGAAATACAGTTATTCCGATGAAAGTCACCAGTACCCTAAACAGGAAGGTTATAATCAGATGTCACCAACTCCTCTGTCAGCCACTGCTTTGGGTTTACTCCAGGGAAGAAACATTGAAGCAAGAGAAAATTCTCCTACCTTCACCTCTCAGGAGTTGTTGCCAAGATCCTTTCAGAAAACAATTTATCGGATGAGGATCTCCAGTTGTCACTCTTCACAGCCAAAATAAATTACTTGTCCCTCTTCACAGAGTAAATCTGATATATGAATTTAGCGGCAATGCTGATTTTTACAGCTTAGTAGGTGGATGCAGCCGTTCTCACAATGTATTCTGGAACCCTGGACTGAGGGTCTTCAAGAGCATTTCAGAGGGTTCATGAGGTTAAAATTATTTTCATAATAACACTATGATATTTTAATTTGTAATATAGTAAATATAAATAGATGTAACCCATGTGAACAAAAAACTCTTTGGTGGTCTTCAATAATTTTTAAGCCTAAAAAGAGGTCCAGAAATAAAATCCAAAAAGTTTGAGAACCGCTGGATATATGTGACAATGGCGGGTTTTATTATTATGCTGACCAAAGTGACTACTGAAGTTAAGACCATCTTACTGCTGTAACTAAAATCAAAATTAAGACTTTTGCTTAAAAAAATACACTATTAGAATCTAATTATATTCAGCAACTCTTAGTAAAGCTCAGTACCACACAGTGCAATGGAAAGAATATTGGGTAGGTAATCAGAGGAGTTAGTTCAGTTTCAAGCCTGACTCGGGCAACTTGTAGCCATGTCACAACAGCACTGTGCCTCAGTTTCCACATCTGTAAAATAAGGGAAGCTGAACTAGATGATCTCAAATATCCTTTCTATCTCTAAATCGATGATCCATGTATTTTATTTGTAGACACCCTTACCAGAACAAGAAGGCCCAACTACTGGAACAGTAGGAACTTTTGAACTGATGAGTTCCAAAGATTTAGCATACCAAATGACAATTTATGATTGGGAGCTCTTCAACTGTGTACATGAGGTAAGGAGTCCCAATACTGATTTTTGTATTTTGAATCATAGCTCTGGGCTATAGCTGCTGGAGTAACTCAACTCTGAGTTTTAGTTTGTGTGTGTGTTTGTGTGTGTGTGTGTGTGTGTGTGTGTGTGTGTGTATGTGTGTTTTGCCACCTGAACCTGACACCCTGTCAGGAAATTGCTTTTACCTGCTGAAGAGCACCAACTACGCAAATTGCAATCTCAGAGAATTGTCTCTCAGTTCTATTAAGGTAAGGAAACTAAATGACAATTCTGTGAACACTGAGCACATTTAAGTCAGCTCTAGTCTTTGTGGCAAGGGGGAAATAAATGGAGTCCTGACTTGAGTACCTTCCTGTGTATTGAATCACACTGATGTGTCTTTCTAAGTATATTAAGCCTTTAATACATGATCTACATTTATATGATTAACATAAATGTCACACTGAGCCTCTATGAACTAGCAATAAAGTGGAATCCTTATCCACTAAGGGAACCCACATTTTCTACCCAGCAATATTGTCTTGAGAAAAAGGGAAACCTACCTATTGATTCTTCTCAATGTAAATAAAAAGATAAGCAAATTTGACAACTCTGGATTTTTCTTTTCAAGCTGGAGCTAATCTACCACACATTTGGAAGGCACAATTTTAAGAAGACCACTGCAAACTTGGATTTGTTCCTAAGGAGGTTTAATGAGATTCAGTTTTGGGTCGTCACCGAGATTTGCCTTTGTGCCCAACTCAGCAAGCGAGTTCAGCTCCTAAAGAAATTTATTAAGATAGCAGCCCAGTAAGTACCTTTGGCGTATGCAAGCGAATTGCTCGAGTTGTGTGCCAAGCGTGGAATCTGTCTGCTGCTTTCTTTAGTCTTTCTCCAAGACAAAAAAACTCCAAAGAACCCACTCTGTCTTTACTCTGTGTCATGTACAGAGTCCTGTCCAGGACCTCAGAGAAGAACTTATTTTTTTTTTCTTCAGAAAAATGCTATTTTCACCTTTTTCTAACCCCCAACATCCTGGCCCTCATAAACTCTCAGCAGTTCCACACCTGTTCTGACCCTAGGGGCACTGGAGGCTCATAATTTCTCTCTGTCTGCTCTTGAGGTACTCACACTTTTGCCCAATCACCTAAAGAAAACACCATTAAGTAGTTGGCAGGTATTTCAAAGGAGATGGAAATGAGTTAGCCAGCATGGCAAATTGTGTCCAGGAGAGGGCAGTAGAGCACATGCAGAGAAACCAGTGATGTGAGACTGACAGAATGAAATGGCCCAATGCATAAAGGCAAGCAAACCAATACAAGAGATTCCTCTCCATAGAACTCAGGATAAAAATCAAGCATCTTATAAATATTCCATTTAGGAGAACTTCATGGGAAACAGTTTATTTACTGGCGGGCCAGTTAGATTTCCCTCTGACATGAATTTAATCTTCCCTTGCTATTTAGATATGCTTGACGACTCCTTGTTTACTTGCATGTTTCCAGTATCACTACGATGCTAAAAATAAATTGCTAAACGTGGCCTGTGGCACTGAAAATCCTTTCCCTTCTAAATTCAAGGAGCTCTACAGCACAAATGTTGGGAATAGAAACAACCTTCTCTGGGTTGCTTTCTGAAACTCAAAATTCAAGAGCCTGCTTAGTCTGGTTTCTAGAGAGCTAAACAAAAGAAAGCAAACTCTGAGGCATGTTTTCCCTTTGCCAAATGTCTCGAGTTATCCTGCCAAAACAGGAAGGTCAGCAAAAACTCCCACTGTGAGTAGCTCTTGGGCCTGTTTTCTTGTCATTTTCCAGCTTCGGGTTCTTTCAAGGGGAACGTAATAAAAATGTTACTAAGGAAATAAGGAGGAATTGCACACCCCGTTGGCCTGGGGGCAGAGATCAGCCTTTTTCCAGGTGAAAAAGGCAGCCAAGGTCTCTTCCGTGTTTGGTTCAAGCCTCCCAAGCATGGTGCTTATTGAAACCTGTGAACAGGTATAGCTTCCACATCTGAAAGAGCTCATTTTCCTCTTCCCACCATGGTGAGTGCCAATGGAGGAGAAAACACAAAAGCATTTTTACATGAAAATGGGCAAAGTCAGAAAAACATAGAAAGGGCTCTTATTGCTAGATTGGGCTCCTACTCATTTTGTTCTTTTTCTTAAGAAAGAAGATGTAGCCTGAAAGTAAGAATCCTTTAAAAAAAATAACAACATCAACATAAAACCTGAAGAAATGAAATGATTATCAGCAGGGGAAATCATCAGGGTTGTTTTTACATGCTGCACCTCTCTGTATGAGGTATATATGATGGTGAATATGGATTTCTTTATTAACTCCTGTCACCTAATGCTATCCTGGGCTCCACACAGATAAGAAATCACCTCTGACTTCAATACATTTGTTTCCCAAATTTGAAACACACATGTTATAATAATAACACCTTTCATTTTGCTTGTTTTCCTGTGTTTTCTCTTGTTTTTTAAAGTAGTTTCACATATGTTATTTCCTTAACCTACCCCCCCTCCACACACACACAAACCTATGAAGGGAGGAAGTAATACTATCTTCACTGAGAAAGCCTAAATAGATAGTTTATATGCCTGGCTCAGAACCACAAAGATACTTAGTGGCAGAGCTTGACAAGGGCTAGCTTCAGGGCCACTGATTCCTGGCCAAGTAAGAATTGCATCAGGGTTCTGCTTCCCAAGATAAAACACATGTGGATAGGCATAATGCCTGGCATGTGCTAAAAAAAATTTTTTTTTCACTTAATTCCCACTCTTCCTCTCTTGACTTTTTCCTTTCTTCTTAATTCTCTTTCCTATTCCCCTCTTTCATGGAGCTAACTGCACAGAGCATGCATATGGCTGACTTAGGAAAAGGCATTCTCATTGGCCCTCTGTGTTCGCTTCATAGCAGGACCAATGGTGATGGTCTCCCTGCCTGCTCCCCCAGTACACCCCTCAGGCGAGGGGAAGGGAGGTGCCAGCACACCCAGACCATGCTCTATGCATGCCTAAGCTCATACTTGACCTCTAAGCTTCTTTCCAGTTCTGACTCTATGATCCAATGATTCATTTTTCTCTCTCCCCACCTCCTTCCCCCAAAGTGTCTATTTGGTTAATTACCTCCTCTGGCCTAAAGCACTTACAGCTGATACAGAGGTAAGTCCTTCACTCCTATCTCCCTTGTAGGATCAGGTCCATTATGCTGTACCCTATTTTTTTTTCCATTTCAGAGTAGACAATTTAAGATTTACCAGAGACTGCTTGTTCAGTCTGATCCCTAGCAACACACCAAACAACTTAATTTAGCCTTTTATCAAAATGCTAATCCATGTTGGGTTTAACTAAGATTTAGTCATCTTGGATAACTATTGATTTTTGGTAGGGGATTTGTCCCTACCACAAGCGTACCACCCTCCTTTCCCCTCCCGACAAGCTGATGTTTGAGAGGTTGAGAATTGCAGCATACTTGACTCAAACCAAGTGCCTGGGCTGATCAGCGACATTCTGACTAAGGATTTTGTTAATATCTTCTATTTGTTTCCTCTCCCAGAAATTCAGTCATCAAACTTAAATAGCCCGGCAAATAGCGAAGTGATGGGCTCAACCATTAGCTGCTTGATCTGGTGGAGCAAATTGGTGGGGGGAGGGGGCTGGGATCAGCTGATTTCACATCTATTTTCAGTAAAGTATGGATCATCTACTACTAAAAACGTCCTAGAAAATGAGTGCCCAGTACATAACTCCAGCAAAACTTTTGGAGGGGACAGGTGCACTCCTTATTCGCTATAGTGGGTGAGAACAGAAGGAAGGGCAATGGCTTCTCTCAGCAATTAGGAGAATGAAGAATTACAGCAAAGGGTTCCTCCCCTGCCTTGCAGATGGGGTACTATCAGTACGTTAGAGATCCTCCCAAAGGATATTTTATACTCTCTTCAGGTTTGTTGGAGTTTTCACCTGGAAGCAAAGCTGTGAGAATGTGTTCCAATACCAGTTTACCAGTTATTTTTTACCCCTCTCCCAAAATCCATTCATTCCAAGAGCCAAATTATCCTCAAGTGGTATTTAAAAAAATAGTACTGAGAAGGGGAGCAAAGGCGAAAAATGCTAAAATTCATCTGTCTGAAACCATAGAGGCCAGATAACAAGAATGTAGCCACTCAACTGGAACTTATCCGACACATTAACTCCAGCCTTTCCCATTCTTTTAAGGAAAGCCAGCAAACATTAATGACTGCCATAGGCAGGGCCCTGATCTTACGTGTCCCCCAGAATTGCATTTTACTCAAACATAAGCTTCTTGCGTTTCAGCTGTAAGGAGTACAAAAATCTGAATTCCTTCTTTGCCATCGTCATGGGACTCAGTAACGTTGCTGTGAGCCGCTTGGCGCTAACATGGGAGGTAAGCATTGACTGAAATCTAATTGTCATATTTGCCTGAAGCATGAATACACAGTCTAGACCAGGTTTTTGTGTCATGGACCTCTTTGGCAGTCAGGTGAAGCCTTTGGATAGACCACATTTCAGAATAATGTTTTTGAATAATTGAAGGAAATGTTAAATTTCAGTTAGAGATGGCTGGAAAAAAAAGTGTGTGTGTGTGTATCTCTATATACACGTATGTGTATATATGTATACACACACTAATACACACATACACGTCGTTCAGTCATTTAAGTGTGTCCACTTGGAGTTTTCTTGGCAAAGATATTGGAGTGGTTTTGCCATTTCCTTCTTTAGCTCATTTTACAGATGAGGAAACTGAGGCAAACAGGGTTAAGTGACTTGCCCAGGATCACACAGCTAGTAAGTGTCTGAGGCCAGAGTTGAACTCACGTCTTCCTGACTCCAGGCCAGGTGCTCTATGCACTTCACTATCTATGTGCCATATATGTGTGTACATATAGATGTATATTTGTGTGTGTGTACACACTCAAGTTCACAAACCTCCTGAAATTTGACCCCTTGGGAGTTTGTAGATCCCTGGTTAAGAACCATGACATATACATAGTGAGTTTCTTCTTAGAAAGAACCCTCCATGGTTTGTGAGAGTGGCATATCAGGTAAGAGACTGGGAGATAGGCCTCATGCCTTATTATACTAGTTTCCCAGCTATCTGAATTTGATCAAGAATTGTCTTCTGTCTGGGCCTCAATCCTACCATCTATATAATGGAAATACCAATAGTGTCCCACTAGGACTTGTAAGAAGTTTTCAAATGTTCACAGGAATGACATGAAGGGAGTTTCTGCTAACCACTAAGATGGGAGATATGTTTTTAACCAAGGCAGACATTCAGCTACTGAGGGAATAAGCTGTGAGGAAAAGTGCATGGGTCCTGCTGTGAATTGTGCCTCTTAGCTCTCCGTCAGATCTGTTCTATTTGGATAAAGGACAATCGGCCAAAACTCAATATTCAATTCAATTTGACAAACATTAAGTCAATAGTTTCAATGGTTTGACTATTTGTAGTCCTAGAGGATGCCTATATTTTACATTTGTCCAAACATTCACAAAGCAGTATATGTTCATTGTATATTGTACATTTATATGATTAAAGAAATACTCTTCTTACAGTCAACAACGCAGAAGCAGATTTCCACCCAAAGTGGAAACATTAAAAATTAATGAATAGATAGAGATAGATGGTAGATAGATGACTGATAGATAGGTAGGTAGATAGATGATGAGAGAGAGAGAGAGAGAGACAGTGATTACTATGTGCCAAGTACTGAGCTAAGTTCTCTGGATACAAAGTCAAGCAAGCAAGATAGAACCTAAGTGACAAAATATTGGGGAGGGAGACAGGGAGTAGAAGGGCAGTTGAAGATACACCTGAAAGCTGCCCATTTTTCCTTTTTCAGGCTGTCTTGAAAAATCCTTTCTTCTCCCTTAGACTACCATCCCCTAACTCTTCTAATTGCTTTAATTGCTTTCAGGGCATGCTGTCCCAGTTTCTTCTCTCTTGAGTTTCTCTGTATATGCAAGGCAGGTGTGGCACACAGCAGCTCATCTCCTGAATACAGGAGTGAGAGAATTGGTGAGGCCTGCATGTCATGAAGCTGTATCAGCTTCCATCTGGCAAAGGAATCAAATTAACGCTACAAGTAAATAAGGCAATAAAGTCATCTTGCAATTTCCCCCGCCTTTCATCAGAAGGCTTATGGGGGCCATTAAGGACACCCATAGGGACAAGTTTGTACTGGACCCTTTTGGGGAGTCAGCCATGGCTCTATGCTTTAGTGACTCATCTACTCCTTCATTCACCTGACACCACTTTTTCCCTCAGGGGTTCCAGACTACTCTAGAGCAGGCCTTTGAGTCCAAGGAAGCTAAGGGACCCTGCAGGAAAGCCAGAACTAAATGACCAGAAGCTGGGACCTCAGAGAAGTAACCCTGAGTCCACCTAGAGCAGGTTTTGTGCCATGGACCCCTCTGACAGGCTGATGAATCCTATGGACCTCTTCTCAGAATAATGTTTTAAAGTGCACTCAATAAAATATGTAGGGTTACAAAGGAGACCAATTACATTAAAATACAGTTATCAAAATTTAAAAACAAGTTCACAGACCTCAGGTTAAGAACTCCTGGCCTAGAGCTTGTCAAGGACCATGATAACTGTGGATAGGGGACTTTCTGCAACATCCCAAATGTTGGCACTGTAGTATATAGGATAGAGGAGCTACTGTCCTCAGCCTCTCCCATTCACCTGGAAGGAATCACAAATATCAGGAAGCTTAATGCCCAGCCATGGCAGAACCAAGCACAATAGGATTTGGATAAGTCTTTCTACTCCAGTGGGAGCAAGAAAAGACTAAACCATTTAAGCCAAAAGAGATTCTTGTATCATCCTTGGGTAAAATTCCATCTTAAGGTGAAACACAATTACGTTAACATCTTTACTTCATTTCTCTTAGAAATGTTTTAATTCATATAGATTCTTGAATTTAATCAAATAGGCCTATGGTACTATTGTGGACCTACACTCACCTGGAATTATGAGGTATGTTCTCTATCTCGTGAAGTTTACAATACTGTAGGGGATACATTATACGGACGTACGAAACTATTAGAGAACCAGAGAGTATACAACAAAAATACAAAGCCACGAAGCTCAAAATATGCAAATGAAATACAGGTCTAGTCCTCAGCTTACCTACAGGCATTTATCTACATCTCTGACATACAAATATCCTCCTGGGAATGGCTCCTGAGTGCCTAAAATACCACCCACAAAGTGTTCATTACTTGCCTACTGTGTGCTAGGCACTGAGTTAGAAGCTGAAGATACAAAGACAGAACAAAAGAGTACCCTTCCTCAAGGAACTTACATTTTACTGGGAAGAATATAACTGATAAGCAGATAACTATGTATGCTTTAGTTGGAAGAGGATGGAGAACATACTAACACCTAAGGGGATAAGGAAAAGCTTTCCATAGGACTGAGTGGGGGAGTGTGATAACTAATTCCTCTAGGTTTTCAACTGTTTTCCATTAGGATTTCCCCTTTTCTCCTACTTTTCTTCCCCCCTCACCTCCAATAACCCACCTTCCCACCCCTGGTGCCTGATCCTCAGTTTTTCCATAATCCAGGTCCAGGATAAGGTGTTCGGTGGCAGGGAACGGGCGGGGAGGTGAGGGATGAGAGGAGGAGTGAGCCTTAGTATCTACTCCTACCTTCCCTTTCCCATTGCCACTTACTCCCCTCATGCTCTCGGAATGGTTTCACAGACAGCTTGGAAATCTCTAGCCTGTTTCTTACTCCTCTGCTGCACCTCTAAAAAGAAATTCTTGGAATACTAGTTGAGCCTGTTGAACTCGAAAATGTTGATGTACCTATACTACATTGGTCTCTCCTTATAGGAATTCGATTCACAGAATCCCAGGATTCCAGAGCTAGAAAGTACCTTCTAGAGGCTGCCTAGTCCAGTGGGCTCATTTCCCCATTCAATACAGAACCAAAGAGGAGAGGTAGAATGTGAATCTATGCCTTCTTATTCCAAAGCCAAGGCTTCTTTTTTCCTATATCACCACCTCCCTCTTTGGAGTCAGTTAAATTTCATGAACATTTCTTAAGCATCTGCTTTGTATAAAGCACAGTGTTAGATGTTGGGGAAACAGAAATAAGAATAAAACCATCCCTGGCCTCAAGGAGCTTATAGTCTTCTGAGAAGGGAGAAGATACAAGGAGTCCTTTTTACCACACACTCCCCCATTATGTTTTCCAATAAAAGCAGAAGGCCTGGCCTTTTATATGATAAACTTCATGCTGTTTGTGTAGCAGTGATGGGCAGGGGTTAAGGGAGGAGCAGTGATGTTGTGTATATTCTGTAGTGGATCAGAAGAGGAGAGAAACCCTGTTTGGAAATAATAGGTGGCCATAAGGGAAAGAGAAATAGAGCTTAACTCTTAGGAGTTCAGGGGAGCAAAGAAGGGTGATTGTCTCCAATTTTTCCTGAATTTAGCTTGTTTGGGCATAGTTATTTGCCTGTTTTCTCCCCTGGTAAACTGTGAACTCCTTGAGAGCAGAGACTATCTTTTCCTTTCTTTTTATCCCCAGTGCTTAGTACAGTACCTGGCACACAGCAGGCACTTAATAAATGTTTTAGACTGACCAGGTGACTAGGAAGCTGGCCTGGGGTAGAAGAGTGTCTTTGGAAGGTTATACACAAACGGGAATCCGCCCCACAGTGCACCCTCCTCTTCTATCCTTGCCCCATCCCTCACCTCATCCCTTATCCTTGCCTTGCTAGTAGTATCCCTGCTCCAAATCAAAGAAGCCATCACAGATGGCTTGAACCTGGGGAGGTTGGTCCTCCTTACCACATCCCAGAAAACAGAGAGGAAGAGGAGCAGCCACAGAAGGTGAGGGGATGGAAGCCAGTTCTCCCTCTCAGAGCTGCAGTGGGAGAAAGGTGTTGGCATCCCAAGCTGTGACCTAGAATATTAGATGCTATGCTGTTTTAGCACTTGAGTGCCTCAGTGAATCTGTGAGCTCACTGATTCTAGTATTCAATGAATATCTTAATTCATCTCTGCCTTCTTTATCCTTTGCAGTTCTTACCCATGTTCTTCCATAGATCCTCCAAAGAGGATCCATTCAACATGCTAGAAGCCTCCTTTTTTTGTTTTTTAAAACACTTCAAAGGTACCAGTAAACCACTCAGGCTATCAGTGATTATTCCTTCTGGCTATATGCTTGACCCACTTCCTTTTCTGACTATAACTTCCTAAATGATATCCCTTTTGCCACTTTTTGTATGAAGACCATCACTAGAAACAGCATATTTGAATGTATATGTTTTTTCTATTGTCTTCTGGGGATGCTACTCTTGGGAAAGTGTTGTATTTATCCCATCCTACATCATGGTGCTGTTGTGAGGATCACATAAAATCATGGATTTAAAGTACTTTATAAACCACGAAGTGCCATATGGATTAAATAAGCTTTTGTAGGTTGGCCTGGAAGCCTAACCACCATGTCTTGTTGATTATGTGGGAAAATGAGGCACAAATTCCCAATAACTAATTTACAAACAAACATTAGAAGTTACCTATTTGTAGGTTTCTTGTTAATCATTTTTCAGTCATGTCTGACTCTTCATGACCCCGTTTGGAGTTTTCTTGACAAAGTTACCATAGTGGTTTGCCATTTGCTTCTCCAGATCATTCTATGGATGAGGAAATGAGGCAAACAGGATTAAATGACTTGCCCAGGATCACCCAGCTAGTAAGTGTCTGAAGCCAGGTTTGAACTAAGGAAGATGAATCTTCCTGACTTCAGGCTCAGCCCTCTATCCACTGCTCCACCTAACTATTTTTAAATTGGAGACTACCTATATAGATAAGACAGAGATCAGTGTGAGCTAGTCTACTTGGAGGACTTTTACAATAGGGGTCTTAAACTTAACTCGAAGTAAATCGTAAAAGGTAGGTAAGACTGGGCTAGAATGAGAGTAGAAATTCTATTTTTTATAGATAGGTGGTGGCAATATGGGAGTAAACTAATTGTGTAGATGACAGAACTGAGACTCATAGAAATGATAGCACCATAAACTTTTGATTCTCTGTGCTAATGAAGAGAAGGGGTAAATATAATAGAAAATGATGAATCATCTTTTATATTTGGCCGTGGAATGTAATAGGAGACATACACTGGATTAGAGAGACACATTCAGCCTTATCCAAATTAAATTGCACCCTTACCAACTCAGTGCCCCCACTTGACTTAGCTCTAAGGCTTAGGAACCAACCATGTGATGAGGAAAAAGTCCATTAATTGATTAATTCATTTATAAATAATTAAATACTTACTATATATAGTACTTAAAACCCTCCTGTAACTTGGGAATTCAAGTTGAGAACTGTTGTCCCCAAATGCCTAAACCAGAACTCAAACCACAACTCTTTACCATATTCTTTTGAAGTAATAAAATCAAAACCTATCCTCAAAATGAGGATTTAGGCCAGGAAAAGGATCCATGGCACCTAAAGCACACTTAGTTTATTTAAAAAAAAATTTATAATATTTTCAAAAGAGATTTTGCAATTGGTTCAGATTTGGGAGGAGAGGAGAAAATTTATTTAAGCATAATATAAAAATCTAATGAAATTCAGGATGTATTTATCAAAGGTGAAATTTACACAGGAAGGAAGAAGGAAATTGAAAACCTCAGACATCCAGAATATTGCCAGTCCTATTAATGATGCATGATAGGAAAAACAAATCATAAAACTCATCATGCTCTTCTTTGTGATGAGAACACCATTCTTAATTTGGAGACCTTCAGAAGTGGGAAAAGTATTTGCTCAGTTTTCCTGAAAACCTGGTACTTACAAGAACAGGTTGAACAATGAATAACAATCCTGGCCTTTGTATTATGGAATTGTGGTTTGGATTCACAGGTCAAAATGAGAAAGAAAATTAAGAGATCAGTAGGACAACATTAACTTCTGTACCGTCTGCAGTCAGATAAATCAGGTGGTTTGAATCTACTCCATTTTGAGGAAACATACAGAATAATCTAGGGAAAGCAAAGTGATATAGCAGCAAGAGCCCCACAAACAGGCCATGAGGTCAGAGTCTGGTTCTGCCACTAAATACCTATGTGCCTTTGGGCAAGTCACAACCTTCTTGGGTTTTAGTTTTCTTCTCTGTAAAATGATGGAGCTGGACTAGATCAGTTCTATGAGAGGAGTTCTTTAATTGTTTTTTGTTTTTTGTTTTTTTTAGTGGAGGGTCATGGACTCCTTTGGCATAATCTTTTTAAATGTATATAAAGAACTTAGAATTACAAAGGAAATCTCCCCCCCCCCCTAAAATCTATTCATGGACCCTTTTCATGGATTTCAGATAAAGAACTCCTGTTCTATTATCTAAATTCCTAGTAGTGGAAATCAGAGAGTTAAAAAAATTACCAGTCTAGTTGTGACCCAGGAAAGCTATCATCTTTATGAATCATCCTGTATAGATAACAGTGTTAAAAACAGTAAGACCCAAGCATTCCTAAGTTACTTTTGGTTCACCTAAGTTAAAAGACTTCTGGAAAGATGGTTTTTGTTATTCTAAAGTACCTGGAAATGGAAAAACCTATTACAGGCTGGTTGTTTGATTAAGAGCCAGGGGTAGGCAGGGAACATTTCTTACAGAAATGATAGGGCATCTATATATACTGAGTGTGACAAAGAGTGTTGGTATTTTGATTTTGTCAACAGAAACTTCCAAGCAAGTTCAAGAAGATCTATGCTGAGTTTGAAAGCTTAATGGTAAGTGGCAGTGGCCCCTTTATTCTGTTCACTGTCTGTATTAATCCATTTGCTGATGAACTAATTTGAAGTCCTCATTTCAGAATATTTTATCTGTCCTTGTCTGACTTTAAGAAGTTTATGATCCCATTTTAGTGCTGCTAAAACAAGCATGTATGACTAATGAATTACACTCTTAGGAACCAACTTAAAGAGGACTTATGCCCCACATAAGGTCGATTTGCGTAATTAAGAAAAGCAGTGTGATATGCTTTTTTCTCATATCAGACACTGGATGGTTATGTGTTGCAAACTGCATTTTTCTCACCTTACTCAAAACCACCTTTCCCCATGAGCTGGAATATGTCTGCAGATGAAAAATAATTGAGTAGGATTTGGCAAGAGTGTTTGGGTGGTGCCAGGAGAAGCGCATGTTTGGACTGGTAGTGCAAGACAGGCAGAGGTGAATCAAAGAACGTGTGGATAGCTTCAGAATTGGGGTAAGGGCCTGTAGGTAACAGTGGGCCACATACTCTGGACTCTATTGCAAATTTAATATTTGCCTTCAAGCAGATGGCTCCCTGATAAGCAAATAATCCTGGTCCATCGTCATGAAAATCAAGAAAGAAGAGAAATGGAAAGACTGAGTGTGGAATGTTTTGTTTTAGTACATGAATTACATTTAATTAAAGCTGTTGTGATTTTGTATTCACCACCAGTTTTAAAACACAAATGTCTCTTTTACCAATATTCAATATGGTGTATTTGCTGTTGTTTTTGTTTCTTCCCTCTTAAGGATCCATCCAGGAACCACAGGGCTTACAGGCTTACTGTTGCCAAACTGGATCCACCTCTAATTCCCTTCATGCCCTTACTCATTAAAGGTAATCCAAATGAGCAGGTAATAAATATCTGAGGAGTCAAGGGAAGATAAAATAGAGCTCTTTGGAAAAGGGGGAAGAAGGTAGCATCCTTCCACTTTCTCAGGGATTTTTTGTTTGTTTGTTTTTCAAAGGCTAAGAGGGTTAGGAGGAGCAGTGATCTGGGGTTTTGAAAGTCTCCCTGGTTGAACTAAGCACGAGTTTAGAAATTTTACTAATCTCAAGTAAAGAGATTTTAAAAGTTAAACACCTGACATAAAAGGAACCATTGTTAGCCTTGTACAATTACCTTATGCAAATCAGTTGGTACAATCTAGTGCGGTGCCATTGTGCTTTCTTCTTGTGACAAATTTCAATTGGTTATTAGCTTGTGGCTTTTTATTTCCATACAGATATGACATTTACTCATGAGGGGAACAAGACGTTCATTGACAATCTAGTAAACTTTGAAAAAATGGTACGTACTCTAAATAACCTCACCTCAAATGTTGGGAGGGAGTATTTCTCTCCACCCCTCTCCAAAAAAACCCCAACAAATTTGCATTCATTCTAATAAAAGAGGTAATTTCCTCATATGTTGTTATGTAGAAACTCAAAGAAGTTATACATAAAGGATTTTGAAAGATTCAGAACACGGTGACTCCCATTTTATTCTGTCAATTCTTTTTAGTGCAGCTGAATTGTATTTGTGTGGTTGCTCGCAGTGGCCTGGCTTTTATGCTCCTGGTTTCTCCTGGGGTCGCCTGTCGCTCTAATGTAGAAATGTTACAGACTGACTTCCTTGTTGTTTTTGTCACAAGGTTTGTGGAGCTAGCCTGCCCCAGGATGCCAGGGAAATGTTTATCTGCCTAACCTGACTTTGCTGCACAAAAGTAGGCAAGAGGCAAATTCTGCAAATAAACTTCCACTGCAGTGTACTACTTACTGGGCACAGTTTGTACAATTTCACTTGGGAATGGAAAAGAAAATTTTAAAACCTTCAACGTAAAGGGTTTATCTGTTTCTAAAATAGCAGGCTTCAAGTTTGCACCTTTCTAAGATTTGGCAAAAAGGGTATCTGAAAGCTAATTTTCTTCCGTTGTATAAAACAACAATGAGGCAAGAGACAGTATGGAGCACTGGATAGAGCACCACCTTGGAAGCAGGAAGACCTAGGCTGGAGTCCTGTCTCTGACACTTACTGGCTAAGTGATCACAGCCCAGTTATTTAACCTCTCAGGGCCCCAACCTATTAGCCAAGACTGTAATTTGCAACTCTAGACCTGAAGGTATAAAAGTACTGCCATTAGTCAACTATCAGTAGAAGGAATTCCTACACGTATATGGATGAGTCCAGCTCCCCGAAAAGAAAAAAAAAGACATAAGAACAAGACTTCTATCCTTGTAGTTTGGATGTGAGTAATGGCATATGTTCTACTAAATCTTTTATGGATTATGTAATGTAAATAAAAGGCCATTATCCAATGACACCTTTATTGTTTTTCAAGCTCATATAAATATAATCATATTCATTGCAACATTGTCTTATTTTCTGGAAAGTTTGATATATGGTGCCATATGACTCTACATAATTTAGGAAAATTCTTTATGCACAAACCTGAGGTTTGATTACATTTTCCACAGTTTTTTTTTTTAGTTGAGCTAAGTTAAACTTCCCATTGGGGGAACAAATGCTTTTATATTTCTATTACCTATAAAATTTGGACCCATGGTGGACCTGAAGGATATTTGACCCCTTCTTTTTTTTATAGAGTAAACCTCAACCATCTAAAACCTTCTGGAAAGGAATTGTTCTAGGTAGCCAAGTTTTCCACATAGCTGAGTTTATCCCATTAAGCACCAAGTCATAGTTTATTTTTACCATTTGGGATGGAAATCTTTCTAAAATGTACTACATAGTTTCTTCTCTGCTTTCATAAATAAGTGTGTATAGAATGGAACATAACCTTTCCTTGATGACTCTAAGATATCATTATCAACACCAATTATTTTACCATGTAATTAAACAATAAGAGCTTCAGGTATGAAAGACATCCAAGAAAGCACGTTTTGTCTTAAGCTGTTTTAGGAGAGGTATAGTGTCCAGGAATAGGAAGGTGACCATCATACTGTCCTCTGCCTTGGTCAGACAACATATAAAATATTGGACTCAGTTCTGGGCATCATATGTAAGGGATGACATTGATAAGCATCCAGAGGAGGGCAACCAAGATGGCAAAAGGCCTTGAGTTGATGCCATCCGAGAAGCAGTTGAAATAACTGGCTAGTTGGACAAGGAAAATGAAGACTTAGGGAGAAGGATGATTGCTATATTTGAGGAGTCATCATACAGTCAAAGAATTAGATTTGACCTACTCATGCTCAGATGGCAGAATTAGGAACAGGGCACTGCTCAATTTTGCAAAGAGGCACGTTTGGCTTGATGTAAGGAAAAACTTCCTAATAATTAGAACTATGTGAAAGTTCAATGGCTGCTTCCAGAGCCAGTGATTTCCCTCTCACTGGAGGTCATTGATCAAGGTTGGATGAACACAGGAGGACAATGCTGTAAAATCGATTCTTACTCGGGAGTGAGATGACTAGTCAGCCTCCAAGGTCCTTCCAGTTGTGAGAAACTGTGACTATCTGCCTCTCTATTTAAATATCTCCAATTTTCAAATTATTGTGTCTGCTTTTTTGTAGTTTTTCCTCTCTTTCCTAGCTATCAACCTGTTTGCTTACTAGCCCCTATTCTGTTTCTTATTTGTAGCTTCTTTTCGACTGTGGAAACCATATGACCAAGTCTGCTAGAATTATCATTCAGTTGACAAGTATTTATTAAGTGCCTACTATGTGACTGACACTACAAAATAAAACTAAATAGCCTTGGAACGAAGGCTAAGGGTCTCTCCTCTGAGTGAAGTATATGATTTAACAAATGGACTTCATGATATCTATTTTGTGTTGTCAGAGGCCCTTCCTGCTATTTCCTCATTCTCCATGGTGTCCTCATTAGGTGAGATTGCTAGTTAGCTGAGTTCTAGGTCGGTGAAGTATCAAAACAAAGACAAATTCAGAAGACCAATGAATAATTGGTTGGTCCAATTTCTTGCTAGTTTAAAAAAAATGGGAAAACTGTAGCCCTAAAATTGAAAAAAACAAATACCCCGTCACAGGAAAACATGGGAAATCCTATAGCAATTCTAGATGAGTCAGCACTGTTGAGCTTTGGGCATCAGCCAAGCACAGATATAACCATTGCTTAGTCCAGGGTTTCTGGATTTCAAGCATCTTGGAAAATAGTGTATATGCTCAGACTCCTCAAAGACATTTACTCCTGAGGTCATGTTCTCCATCTGTACTTCTTGTCAAAGGGGATGTACAGTAGTTGTGTTTATTCTTTCTGATGTTCAAGTCACAATTGAGCACTGAGATCAGCATTCTTCACACATTTCTTAACTTCCCGTTTTAAAACATTTTGCCAACTTAAAAGACAAATCAAATAGCTACTCAGAAATAGAAACCAAAAAAGCTTCCTAGAAGCCATTTGCCAAATTATACAAAAAATTTAAAAGATGGGTACAGTCATTTACTATCATTTTTCTCATCAGAAAGGATATCTGCATTTGGATTCTTTTTTTCTTTTTCTTCATCATCATCATCATCATAGCTAGTATTTATATTATAGTGCTTTAAGATCTGCAAAGTAATGTACAACTTTTTTTTTAAAAACCTGGGAGGTAGGTACCATTATTATTCCCATTTATAGATAAGGAAAGATGGAACTTAAGAGACTTGTCTAGGATCACACAGCTGGCAAGTGTGTGAGGCAGAACTTGAACTCAAAGTAACACATCTGTTGACATCTTACATGACTCCTGGCAACTGTCCAGGCCAAGATATATCTCTGGGTGGAGTTCAACAAATGCAAAAACTATTGAGCACCTACTGTGTGAAGTTGGAGTTAGACTACATGAAGTGTAGTCCCTATGCTGACACAATTTTTGTATGACCTTGGGCAAGAACTCTGGGCTTCATTTTCCTCACCTGTGAAATGAGGGGATTTGGACTAGATGACCTCCAAGGACCCTTCCAGCTCTAAGTCTATGACCCAATGATCCCCTGTGAAACACACTGTGCCAGCTGCCATGGAGTCTGTTATAGACTTGAGGAATGATGTGGACAATGGGCAAGACAATGGAAAACCAGATGCTGGAAAAAGCCTGAAAGAGGGCCTTGGAATTTTCAGGATTCCTAAGATCTCCAGCTGCAAGTAATGATCTAAAATATTGAACCCTGTGACTGAATGAGGATGACTGACTATGACTGACATTTATATATGGCTTTAAAGTTTGTAAAGTGCATTACGTCCATGATCTCATCAGAGCCTCCTGATAGTACGTGCCCATATAATCTTAGATTTAGAGCTCAAGGTTGTCCTTTGGGGTTGTTGACACCCTTCATTTTACAGATGAGGAAACTGAGGCTTGGAAAGGCTGAGCTAAGGCAGGATTCGAGCCCAGGTCTTCCTGACTCCAAGTCCAGAATCCTATCTTTTATACTATGCTGCCTTCCCCTCTCAGGATTTGAGATGTACTATAGAATGAACAAGGCCTTGTGAGTTTTGATTCATGGAGTAAGACAAAGATTTTCTCTTCTCTTTAAAAGTGTATGATGAGTTAGCTACCAGCCACATTTCTCCTTAGCCAGCAAAGTAAAATGCAGTGACTACTACTCAAACGTGATTAGGGGAATATAATCCATTTGCTGACAATGCTAACAATTATAATGATGACGACGACGATGATGATGATAACATTTATATAGCACCTACTATGTATGAGGCACTGTGCTAGAATTTTACAAATATTATCTTGTTTTATCTTCATAACAACCCTGGGAGATGGGTGCCATTATTATCCCCATTTTACAGTTGAGGAAAATGAGGCAAAAATAGAGGCTAAGTGACTTGTCCAGGGTCACACAGCCAGTAAATATCTGAGCTTGAATTTGAACTCAGGTCTTCCTGGCTCTATCCATTGTGTCACCTACCTGCCTGGCCACCTTTCTCTGTGCTGCAGTATTTGTACACTATAAGGTAAGAGACCCAATGTTAGGTGTGTTCCTAGCGGGCTAACGTACATTTTTGCCACAAATAGATAACCCTTCCTGTTCTCCAGCTATGATACTTCCATGGGAAAAGTGGATCTGTTTTTGGAATTGCCCTTCCATAAATCGGGTGGCACAGAAAGAAGGAATGGAAATCCCAAAAGGCACTTCACATCAGGCATCTCTCCAAAAACTGGGCCTTCTTCCCCCAGCCACCATCCCAAGAGCCAGAAGCACTTGCTTGCCAGTGTTATTCTCTCAGCTGTCACCTTCTGTGACATCACATACCCTGTTTGCAGAAGAAACCCTCTTCCTCCTCCTGCACATCATAATGGTCTAGCAGGGGGACCAATGTGATCAGTTGTTCTTGGGGTCTGGGTGACTATGACTCCAGGAGTTGCACCCATACAGGGAGCTGAAGTCACCAGGACATTCAAGAACCCAAGTTGTCGCTTTCCATGGAGTGGAGCACATTAGCAGGAGACCACTGTGCCAGTGCCCCCCACCCTCTCAGGCTCTTTATTGAGCCTCTCCACCCTTGAGGTGTGAAATGAGGATTAGGGAATTTGTTGCATATTGGTTTTCAGGTTTTGTGGATAGGAACAAAAGAGAATTCACACTCTGATCCTTATGCAAAAAAAAAGGGGGCAGACATTCTTTCATTTTTTTTTTTGGAACATAAAGGGGTATTCGAAAAGTGTTTGAATAAAGCCCTTAGTAGCTTTCTATGGCATCCATGAATATTTATAACATTTAGGAGCCTAGACTAGGAATGGATTAGCAGATAATGTGTTGGCCTGCTGCCACCATACCAGGCTGCATAAAGCTGAAAGGGTATTGTTGCATATATATAGCATGCTGATAGTCACAGTTGCTACTGTATTATGTGCTTGGTTCTATTTCAGACATACCCATATTTAGGTTTATTTATTTATGAATATCATTTTTAAACTAATAGTTTTATTTGGCGTTAGAAGACTGGTGCAAACTTCTAAACATGCATCATCTCTCCTTGAACGAAAAAGAATATTTTGAACCGTTATTTTTTGCTTTACAAATTGTAACTGAAATCCAGCCCTTCAATCCTGCCAAGAGTGGAGCAATAAAAGATCCTACCTACCCAGCCCCACAGTACCAGCTGAATCTACAAGAAAAAGCTATAAAATTATTTATCAAGTTTACTCTTTGTAGTACATAAAGCAGTCTAAATTCAGGTCTTGCAAATGCTTTAAATCAAATCAAGACATATTTATTGAATGTCTGTTCTAGTTGAGGCACTGTCCAAGGATGTACATGTGAGTCATGCCTTGAGGCTCCTTCCTGCCTTAAGAAGCTCATGATCTAGTTGCTGAGACAGAACATAATAAACATGAGGAAAATAAGTTGAACCAGCCATGACATATTTACACTGGAGTTCAGCAATCCTATTAAAAAAAAATTTAAGTGTCTTCTATATATAACAAATACTAGGTGGTAAGGTTATAAAAAAGAAATAATTCTTGTCCAGATAAACTTCCCCTGGCCTTAATAGAAAGAAAGCTCTCTGAGGGCAGGGATTGTCTTTGGTTTTGTCTTTGTATAGCACCCGATACATATACCTAGCACTGTATCTTGTACATTAAATATTTATACTTTTTAAATAATTGTTAAATTGACTTTTCCTCAAGGAGCTTACAGTCTAGCACGGGGGAATAAGGCAAATTACCTGTGATACAAAATAGAATATAAAAAGTGCTAAAGCAAAACAGTTTATATAACCCAATTGACTCAATCAATCAACAAACATTTATCAGGTACTTAAGTTCATGGGAGCTCATGAGATCACCAAATGAAGTAGCATATATAGAGAGGGGGGCCCAAGACAGAACCCTGAGGGGCACCTACAATCAGAGGGAATGATCTGAATGATATTGTTCAGTCATTTCAGTTGTCCATGTTATTTTTTTCAAATAGCTGGGACAATTTACTTTTTGTCTCGCACAGTTTTAATTTTTGATTTCTTGAAGTATAGCTCTGAAAAAATGGACTTTAAAAAGGGACGCACTTGAGGACCTAGGGGGCCATAGGTGGCCTTGAGACTGCAGGTTCCCCACCCCTGACCTAAACTCATGGTTTAGGTTTTGATGGCTTAGAATAAGTGTAAACAGTAATTGTTTTCTGTTCAAGCCAGAAACTCTAGAGAGTTTTCCCCTCCTAGACTGATATTTTTGTGATGGTAAATTGGACCATCCTTTGTTTCAATTCTTATCAAGCCCTTAGTCATTCAATGGGACTGTCCTCAGACAAAGGGCGACCTGGGAAAGACCTTAACTTAGAAAGTCCAGGGTCACCCACTGCATCCTGGGCCATCACCAGTCCACCTTTGTCTTGCCACTGCACTTTGATCATTCTGGAGGAAAAAAGTGAGGTTGATGACTTTGCACAGATCTGCCTCACTTAAATCCAATCCACTTGCAAGTCAAGACGTCACCCTCATGATGTCGTTGTTCCTCTTCAAGAACAAAGGACGAACAACAAAAATAGTACTGTCCAACTCTTCATTACCACTTTTGGAGTTTTCTTGGGAAAGATACTGGAGTGGTTTACCATTTCCTTCTCTAACTCATTTTACAGATGAGGAAACTGAGGCAAACAACTTGGCCAGGGTTATAATCTAGTAAGTGTCTAAGGCTAGATTTGTACTCAGATCTTCCTGATTTTAGACCAGGTGCTGTATCCACTGTGCTACCTAGCTGCCCTGTGATCTCATGATCTAGCAAAGGAGACACAAAGAATGGTCACAGAGGTAGGAAAACCAGAAAAGAGTAGTGTCCTGAAAACTTAGAGAGAAGAAACTATCAAGGAGGGGAGAGTGATTAACTGTGTCAAAAACTGCAGAGGCCAGGGAGGATGAGAACTGAAAAAAGGCCACTGCATTTGGTAATTAAGAGAACATTAGCGACTTTGGAGAGAGCAGTTTCATTGGAATGATAAGGTTGGAGGCTAGATTGACAAGGGGTAGAGAAGAGAGTGAGAGGAGGAAAAGTAGAGGCATCTATTGAATATGGTAAGGAGTATAGCTACAAAGAGCAGAAGAGACATAGGATGATAGAAGGAGATAGGGGAGATGTGGGCATGTTTGTAAACTGTAGGAAATGAGCCAGTAGAGAAGGAGAGGTTGAAAATGAATGAAAGAGTGGGGGTGACAAGAAGGGCAATCTGTTGGAGGAGATGGGATGGAATATCACTTGAACAAGTAGAAGGGTCAGCTTGGGTAAGGAGTAAGACCACTCCATCATGTGGGACAGGGGTGAAGGAGGAGTGGGTGACAGAAGGCACCTGAATGATAGGAGATGGAGAAGAGGAGAGAAGAGAGAGCTTGTCCCAAATGTCCTCAATTTTTTTTCCGTAATATTCGAGTCAAAGTTTTCAGCTGAGAGAATGGTGGGTGGGTAGGGGAGTCACAAGAGGTTTGAGAAGGGATGAAAAGTTTTGGAAGAGCCTGTATGGAGAGGGATAGTGAGCTGATAAGGGAGGTATGGTAGGACTGCCTAGTAGCAGCAAGGGCCTGGTTGAGGTTGTGTAAATTTGTAGTGGACCCAATCAGAATAGTTGTGTGATGCTTGGATGGGAGTGATCAGTGATAAGGAGGTTAGGTTTTCCAGACAGGAGAACCACGTGGAGTTGAATTAATTCACCCAGGGGTCAAGATGAGGAGAAGACAGGGATACAGGGGAGATGGCCTGGAAGAAAAATGAGGAGTCATGGAATTGAAGGTCACAGAACAGATGAAAACTAGGGTTATGTAAGAGAAGGCAGAGAGAAAGGTGAAAAGCTAATAGATTATGGTCAAATAAGGGGATTTCAGAGTTCTTAAACATGGAGGTCGTACATTTGTGGGTGATGACAAGATCAAGGGTATGACCATCTTTGTTTGTGGCTGAGATGGGGTAGAGGAGTTAACTCATGTAAGTACTTAATAAATGCTTGTTGATTTGTTGGGACTTCTGAGCCTTAAAGTTGGTCCTGAGTAGAGGTACATGGCAATGGAGACAGGCATCATGAAGTACTGGGTAGAAAGCTGGCCTCAGTCAGAAAGACAATAACTATAAATTTGAAATGTGGAATCCCAAAGGGGCAGCCCCTTGTACAATGTTGTGGCTAGAACTCTGGATCAGGGGTAGGGTTGGATTTGCTCATGGAATAAAACGATATTAATTTGGTAGACAAGGGGAGGTAAAGCATATATATGTGTATATGTATATTTATTATATATATATATATATATGTATACATACATTTATATATTTAACTTTTCAGTTGTCCAGCATCCCAGGAACTTGCTGGGTTTGCTTCGTGGAGACTATCCCTTCTGGCAGGGGTGGGAAGTCTTGTGTAATGCTACTTGGCTTTGTCCCCAGTGTTGCCAATTAGGTCATGAAGTCTACATACTTTTAACCTCAGTTACTTCCAAAATAAATGTGAATAGCAACCTGCTGTTTGCATAACATGAGTTGAAAAATATTGAAATTCCATGGTACTGTGGAAAGACCCAAGCGTTCAGAGTCAGACCTGGCTACAAGTCTTTATCTTCCCTACTTACTACCAACGCAAATCATTTAACCTGACTGGGCCTCATGTTCCCCAACTGTAAAACGAGGGGGTTGGTTTAGATCTCCAAGGTCCCTTTCAGCTCCAAATTGCTGGTCCTGTATTTCAGTTCTGTAGCCTAAATTTATTCTGATGCACTTTAAAGGGAAGAGTTGGCTGCCAATGATTGGAGGACTACCTAAACTTAAAATGTTAAGTCCCATCCTTCCACATGATAAAACCCTACCAGAATTATGTGTTTTTTGCAGAGGCATTGGCAGGTTCATGCCAGGCTACATACCACTGGCAGTATTATGCTGACCTAATGAAGCAAAGAAATAAACCCCCATGCAAAAGCAAGGTTTGAATTTTGAAGATGTAACTAAAGTTATCTTTGAGTGCAATTAAAAAGGATACATCAAAATTAAAACAATTGTTAAAATTAATCAAAGATTTAGAAAGGTAGAACCAAACTCTGGAGCTGAAAATTACTGATTTAAACAATTGTTCTCACATTTTAAACTACATAATGAGGTAAAAATTACGAAGCCTCAGAACATAGCTCTAAAGACTAGTCTAAAACTGAAGTCAGAATGAAATGTTTTAGCTTTCAAAACTAAAAAGCAGAACAATTACTTCCTACAAAATGGTATAGGAAGAGGTTTCTGACCCCTGCTAATTGTTTTATTATTCTTCAGAAGGGAATACAGGCAGCATTTCCCAGGGTTTCTAGTAATTACACTCCATTCAATATCAGAAGAATTACAATAATTCTCCATGGAATATACTTGTGCCCTTCAGATGCAAAGCCTTTGGAGAAGTGGAAAAAACAACTTAAAGTAAATTAGCATGAAAATTATCATAGTTACTGTTTATTTGAAGGCTCCATATATCAGAGACTAATTATACATTGTATGCCACAATTTCTTGGAGGTATTTGTAATATATTTCCCATGCTGACCAAAAGACGTATGAGTTTTAGGGTCCTCCATAGAAGTACACTTGAACTTTCCCAATTCTGCCTTTGTACATGAGAAAATGTCTGGGCATGGACAGTTCAGACTTAAAGTAGCAGTAGTCACCAAGATCTTATAAGTATTCTTTTTAATATAAAAAATTGGGAATCTTCTATGGATCGTTTTCATCTTGTATGAATTGATTTTTTTTTTGAAAACCATTGAGTCTCTCAGATTCATTTTCTATAGTCTGGTAAGGCGAGAGGCCAGGGAAGGTGTAGGGGGTGGGGGAAACATGGCAGTTCCCGGGCTTGAGAGTCACTTTCCCTGTGTGGAGTCTTATCAATTTTCTTGCTATTGTTAAAGGTAATTCACCATCTCTATGGAGCCACCTTTAGAATATCAGCAGCAAAAGCCCTGTTGAAACAGCACACAAAGATTGAGGGGTCCTCGCTAGTGTTAAAATGCTATGTTCAAAAAAAAATTCCATATTCCCTTCTATGGAATGATGTTTTGTCTCACAGGTTAAAAAATACATATCCAACCTTTAAAAAAAAAGAATTTAAACTAGGAAGAAATAAAACACAAAAGATTTCCTTCTAGTCATCTGAATTTAACCAAAAGTTTTTTAAAAGAATTAATATTAACCTTGAAACATACTTTAACCTAGAAGGCTAATAGACTTGAAAGGACAGTAAATCACACATCAATGTGGAGCAGTACATTAGAGGTAGAATTTTTTTTATAGATAGAGAGGGATTGACTGTGATTTCATTGTTGGAGGGAACTCCCAAGTGGGCAAACTCAGTCTTATCCATGCTACTTAAGAGTTGCCTAGAGCACTAAGAGGTTAAGCAATGTGGCCACAGTCACCCAGCCAGTATGTGTCCAAGGCAGGACTTGAACCCAGATATTTCTGGCTACAAAACAATCTGTCCACTAGTCTATACTACCTGTTACCCATGCCTACAACCACACCTATCTACTTTACTGCCTATTTACATACCTACCTACCTACCTGCCTACCTATGTACATACCTACCTGCCTATAAATCAGCTTAACTAGTATGCTTAACTACTATTTCTCAAGTGTCAACTATGGATCCAAGACTTGTTTTTGTTCATCTGACCTGAGACTATATAAAGCTGCTGAGGGAGATACAAAAGACGTATATGGTGGGTCTCTGCCCTACAGAAGTCTTACAATGAGTTGATTGAAACTGTCATGGGTAAAAGGAGTAGTTTGAGCACTTCCTACAAGACCACAGCACTTTAAGAAGGGCTCAGTGTTTTGAGATTGTTAGTGCTTGTCCCATTACACCCAGGACTGGGACTGTTTCTACTGATTTTTTTACAAGATATTTTGAAGTATGGCCTGGGCCTCAGAGTGAAAGTGTAAGAGAGGAGTTTACTAAGGTGCTCAATTCCTAATCTGAAGGATTGGGACAGGGGCAGCTAGGTGGCACAGTGGATAGAGCTCTGGCCATGGAGTCAGGAGGACCTGAGTTCAAATCTGACCTCAGACACTTGACAGTTACTAATTGTATGACTGTCTCTTAACCCTAATTGCCTCACCAACAAGGAAAATAGGAAAGAAATGAAGAATTGGGATAGTGTGGGGTTGAACCAGGTAGTCTCTGAAGACCCTTCCAGTTATAAATATATATTATCCTATGAATCAAATAATGGGAATCTTTTAGCCACTTTCTGTAAGAAGTCTAAGTGAAAGATAAAATTATTGACATATCCTTGAGATATGTCACTGTCTCACTGCTAGCTCATTAACCCTGATGCTTGGTGAACAAGGAATTTGCAAATATCCCAGGCAGAAAATTCCCAAGAAGGGGGTCCTCCACAAAAAGTTCCCGGTTTCATAAACTTTGTATCTCGTATTTTCCCTTCATTAGAGCTAAGTGGAATAGGAGACAAATGCTAGATTTGGAGTCAGTTCAAATCCTGCTTCAGGCACTAGCTGAGTGACCCCTCAGCCATCTCTTAAACTCTCTCAGCGTCTGTTTCCTGATCTATAAGATGGGGATAATAATATCACCTACCTCTCAGGGTTGTTGTGAGGATGAAATGAGATAATGCATATGATGTGTTTTTCCAAACCTTAAAGTGTTTAAGCTAGCTTAAAACTATGCTGAGACTTTTGAAACCTTTGTATAAATGCTAGTTAGCATCATCATCACCATCACTAATCTTCTATTATATTTATTTACTTATTTTTAACATTCATTTAAAAAAAAAGATTTGAGTTCCCAATTCTCTGCCTCACCCATTGAGAAAGCAAGCAATATGATACCAATTATACATATGAAATCATGGAAATCATATTTCCATAATACCCATGTTACAAAAAAAGCAAGAAAAATAAAGTGAAAAAATTATGCTTCAATTTGCATTTAGAGTTCATTAGTTCTTTTTCTGGAAGTGGATAGCATTTTTTGTCATGAATCTTTTAGAATTTTCTCAGATCATTGTATTGATCAGAAAACTAAGTATTTCACAGGTGATCATCAGTACAATATTGTTGTTATTGTATACAATGTTCTGGTTCTGCTCACTTCACTTTGCATTTTATTATTATTATTAATTAAAGGCAGAAAAACAAGTACAGAAACGCACTAGCTGGTGTTGGTTGCTATAATATCTGCCTGGCAAATAGATTTTTTAAATCTCCGAACTTTTCAATAGTCTTTCCTAAAGAGTGTCTTACAAACAGAGCTTCTGTTAGGTAAATATAAATAACTTACAGAAATACAGAACCAAAGCCGGGGACCAGAAATTCACTTTATACTTTCTCTCAAAGCTCTAATGTTCTTTTAAAAAAAACTCTCTAATTTTTAAATTTATTTTATTTGCCTTTTAAATTGGGCCCCACTGGCACAGACCTACAGCCATTGCTGATCTGTATGACTTCCCAAGGCAATAGATGATTTGATAAGGCCTCTAGTTGTCTTCATAATCTCTACCCTGCTTTCTGGCTCTAAATCCTACAATTCTATGAGCCTATCATTCCATATCCTCAAGGCTATGATCCAGCACCATCTGTAAACCTCTTACATCCACAGAATTTGATCTTAAAAACTGGTGGACTTGGCCTGACTCCTTCTTGATCCTGGGTCTTACTGGGGAAATACTGGTCTACATCACAGCGTAAAACCTTCTGTAATCACCATGTGAAGGATCAGCCCTACAGCTTCAGCATTGACCCTGAAGTTCCATGTTTCAGCAGATGTCATCATACCCGCCTCAGGCCACAGGCAAAAGAATCGAGAGGAGGAAATAGAGTGCTGTCCCACATCCTCTTTTCATGTCATTTGTTTCATCTCATTCCCAGCCCCTCCCAGATGCCCGGGCTATAGAAGACGTCCCCTGTCCCATGACTAAAGCTCTCCATCCAGGCCTCCTCCCCCTGGGAGGTGGCCCCTTTCACCACACTCCTTACCAAAACTTACTTGCGTGTCTCCCTCAGAAATAAGCTGCCCTCAGCCAGCTGTTAGAAAGGCTTTGATCAGCTCCTTGCCTGTATGGTGGCAATAGCTTCAGGGAGTTCAATGTGTTACTCCTCCCAGGTATATTTGCAATAAATAGCAAAGGCTACAATTCCTTAACCCAAAAGAATGGGGGAATTTCTGGCGTCAGAACAGAGAAGTGGAAGAGATTATTTCTTTGGGAGGGGGAGAATCATCAGCTATAAATACACCACCTGTGAATAAGGACAGCCTGGCCATATAACTAAGTGAGAGATTTAATTGAAATGATGTTTAGTTACATTTTTGGAATTCTTGCATGTGTTTTTGTAGATTAACTCCGAAATATTTTATGAATTTTATAGTATATATTGATTTTTTTGACTTATCAAAAAAGCTCAGAACCTGAGAGTCTGAAGGGACTTTAGAGGTCTTTTCTAATCTGTAACTGGACTCTGTAACATCCCCCAAAACCAATCATCCTATCTATATCTGAAGATTACACCCCACCCCCACCCCTGCCCAGAAGGGAACCTTCTATCTCCCAAGGTAAGTCATTTGTCTCTTGTATAGCTCTAATTTGTGAGGAACTTTTTTCCTTAAATCAACCTAAAATTGTCTTTTCGTAACTTTCAGTTATAGCTTTTGGCTCCATCTTTTGAGACCAAACAGAATCAGCCTAATGCCTCTTCTACAAAACAACCCTTCAAATGTCTGTCTTAAAGACAGACTTCACATTCCCCCTAATATTTCCCTTCCCCCACCAATTCTTAGAAATGATTCTATTAAAGTCCCCTGAAATATTTCTCAATACCTTCCTCTGTTCCCAGTACACTCACTCTGTGATAGGAGAACTCCTTTGGAAGGCAGTAAGATGTTAACAAAAGGAGAGATTAAAAAGATGCTATTTGTGAAGACTCTTAAATCTTAGGTTTTTAAAGCTGCCCCAAAATCTGTCTCCCACCCATCCTTCCATACCTCTTTAATATTACTCCCCTTAACAAACTCTATATTGCAGCTAAACTTAGAGGTCTACTGTTGTTGATCAGTTGTGTCTGATTCTTCATGACCCCAGTTGGTATTTTCTTGACAAAAATACTGGAGTGGTTCGCCATTTCCTTCTCCAGCTTATTTTATAGCTGAGGAAACTGAGGCAAACAGTGTTAAATGACTTGCTGAGGGTCGCACAGCTAGTAAGTGTTTGAGGCCAGATTTGAACTCTGAAAGATGAGTCTTCCTCACCCCAGGCCCAACACTCTATGCACTATGGCGCCACCTAGCTGCCTGTATACTAGGTCTATAGTTCTGGTCTAACTTTAGCATACTATCTCCTGTATTGCCCATGTCTGTAATGCTCTCCCTCCTCATCTCTACCACTTAACACCTTTAGTTTCTTTTGAGGTTCAGCCCAAGTTCCAGCTCCTATTCAAACCCTTTCCTTCATCCCAACTCTTCTCTTCTCCACCCCACCCCCTACCCCCAGCACACTTACAGTTATTCTCTCCCTGTGCACATCACTTTCTATATATCCTTTGCAGACTGGCTTCAATCGTCATCACTTACCTGAAAATACTTCTATTCTCCAAAGTTCCTGATGATCTTTTCTTTGCCACATCTGATGGTCTTTTCTCAGCCCTTATCCTTCTTGACCTCTTTGGAGCATTTGACTCAGTTGACCATCCTTTTCCTTCTAGACATTCTCTCCCTTCTGGATTTTCATGATGCTGTTCTCTGATTTTCTGCCTACTTGGCAGCTTCTACTTATGCTGATTCATCATCCATATGGAGCTCCCCAACATTCATGTACCTCACAGCTCTGTCCTAGGCCCTCGTCTATGTTCTCTTGACATTCTCCCCCTTGGTGATTTCATTAATTTCATGAGTTCAAGTATTTTCTGTCTTGATGACTTGTATTTATTTTGCACAATTTTAATGTATTTACTTGTATTCAAATTGTCTACTCAGTAGAACAGAATGTAAGTTATTGAAAGGCAGGCTTGTTTCATTTTTGTCTTGGCATCTCCTGGGCCTAGAATACAGTGTTGTCTCATAACAGGCACTTAACATTTTTGAGGTGAATTGGAGTAAGGTCTGGGTAAACTTTGGTTGAGTTACAGTAAGACTTCCATGGAAACCATGTTCAGGCTCTCCTCTTTTAGGATGTTTTCTTGGGGCTTCTCCAGTTCTAGGGCAGTTGTAATGTCCACAAATATGACACCTTCATCCCAGGAAGGGGACATAAAAAGTCAGCTGTTACAATGAGATATTTCTTATTATTGTTGTTTTTCAATCATGTCCAACTCTTCATGACCCCATTTGGGGTTTTCTTGTCAAGGATACTGGAGTGGTTTGCCATTTCCTTCTCCTGCTCATTTTGCAAATGAGGAAACTGAGGCAAAGAGGGTTAAGTGACTTGCTCAGGGTCACATAGCTAGTAAGTACCTGAAGCCAGATTTGAACTCAGGAAGATGTCTTCTTGACTTCAAGCCCATCACTCAATCCACTCAATCCACCTAGCTGCCCACAGTGAAGTGTAGCTCCAGGAATAATACTCCTTTGGCTTTTTTTTTTGTGCTTTGCTTTTTTATCCGCAAAAAATAAGGAGAACACAGATGTAGGACGAGATTAGAACTCCTCCTGAATATCTTACCTTACCTTACAAAGACGAATTTGGATCTTTAGCTTCTCCCAAAAGTAATGTCATTGGAATCAATATTAGTCTTAAATTATTCCTGAGAAGCATCTGGGTCATACAGAATACAAAAGGCATGGTTTCTCATCACACCAGCTATCACTGAAATAAACAATGATTGTTCTTCTTGGCAGGTTCCATCATTTGGTACACTGATATGCTTTTTTTCTCCCTTTCTTTTTAGCGCATGATTGCTAACACAGTCAGAACGGTGAGATACTGCAGGAGCCAACCCTTCAGTAAGTTATATGCTGTATCCTGCCGTCTGGGTCTCGACGGCATGACTGTTTTTTAATGAGAATATTAATAAAGTTTGAGATGCCAGGTAACTTGGCGACTATATCAAGCACTTTGGACTTCAAACTCTAGGAAGACTCTGGGCCTTTGCTTACTTTTAGGTTGTTGCAAAGCTAAACAGTAAAAACAATAAAAAAAAAAGCAGTAAAAAAAAAATTTGGGGGGGGAGATGAATTTAAGAGTACTATTTTGATGTTCCTAACATGGCCTTTGAAGCTATATAGGAAAAGATTAAGACAAGCTTGCCCAGTTAATCCAGCCTTATCCCAGCTCTTCCTCTGACTCATTGTTTAATGTTGGGTAATTCTCTTAAACCCTTTATGACTCAGTTCCATCATTTATAAATAGGGGAAGATAATATTTATCATCTGTCCAGGAGTGTTGTGAGAATTAATTAATGTTTGCGATATATTTACAAAAGGTACTATGCAAAGAAACAGTATTTTCTGTTCTTAATATCACCACATGGGTTTAATGTGTGTTTTTTTTTTAATTTTTGTAAAGGCACCAGAGTAATTGGCACAATCAAATCCACGATCAGAATCACAATAAAGTGGTGTCACTGAATTCAACCTGGGGCACTATGTTATCATGGCACCTTGGTTCTAGCTTTGATGTGGGTCCTGTGTAGGTGGGCTAGTAGGTGAGTGAGAGAAATTTGGCTCCCTAGAATTGGGCTGGAGAAGGAAGGCAGTGTACTTTGTGATATATTTTTGGTTGTTGACTTTATTTCATTAGTCATTTTTAGAAATCTGGATATTAGTTCACAATTAATATGTCATAGAAGTGACCCCATAAGTCTACTTGGTGCCATCCTCGATGGTAAATGCTATAAATAGTTGTTGCCTTTATAGACATAAAGATTGTCATTATCACTCAGCATTACTGTGATTTCTGTCACTGTGATACATGACAATAAATATAACTAACATTTATGTGGTGCTTTATAGTTTGCAAAGCAGTTCACATATGTTATTCATTTGTTCTTCGCAACAGCCGTGTGAGGAAGTGCTGTAAACATTATTATCCCCACTTTATAAATGAGGAAATTGAGGCACAGAGTGGTTAAGTGATTTGCCAAGCTTGTGTCTGAGGTCAATCTAAGTCCAGCTCTTCCTTACTCCAAGTCCTGTACTCTAACCACCAGGCAACACTGTATCTCTATCAATGTATCCTAGTAGATATTATGTGGGGCAGAGATGTTTCTTTTCTTGTCAGTACTTCAGGTGGGTAGGATCACATAAGATGCTAATGTCCTATTAGTACCTATTTTTGTTTTTGATTCAGTGCCAGAGGAGAGAAGGGACTAGAGAAAAAATACTATGGATTAGCATGGTGAAGACCAATACCTTCGAGGTATTGGGGTTTAGGGTCGGGCAAGGAGACATCATCTCTACAGGACAGATGTCCTTGCCTTCTTGAGCCCTTGTTATCTGCTCTCCTATGGCAATGGGCCAAATAGGCCAGAGGAATCATTGAACTGTTCCACACAGATTCTGTCAGGGTCTGTGAATGGCTAGCATTCCTCAAGGAATGGTAATTAGATAATGAAGGAAGAGGCATCTCTGGAACCACCTCTGACAATCCCATAGGCCTTCCTGGAAAGATACCCTGCATGAAGGAGAGGGTGGGCCCTGGGGATTTGCACATTTGCATTCTGCTCCATTTTCTCCAAGAGGAGAAGGAAAACCAGTTTGTAAAATAATGTGTACTGCATTTGTTGAAGTTATCTGTAACTGCTGGTAAACAACAGCTGCTCAGCTCTGAAGTCAACAATCTATAGATAAAGCTATAGGAATAGAGTTAGAAACATTGCGAGACTATGGACAATGTAATTACAGTATATTGTACGTGGAGGGTATATTGCCAGCAAAAAGAGATGAAATTAAACACAATGTGTTCCTCACTCAGTCCAGTGAAGGATTAATTCTGTATGATTAGTATCCTGATGAGTTTCTTCTTATACCAAGTAAGGGCCTCTGAATCCACATGATGTTCTCTGTTCAGCCCTAAAATGCTCTCTTTCAACCTTTGTGCAAAAAGTACATTCCCTTTGCGTTTGGGAGTGGTGAGAGGAAAAGGAGAAGGGCACCTATGTTTGTGTATGTGTGTGTGTGCATTGGGTGAGGGTAACTGGAGGGGAGTGGGGAGTATAAGAGAAGCAGAGGGTCTACAAGAGGCAGCATAGCATAGGAGAAAAAGCCCAAGCTGGGATTTGTAGTCCTGGCCCTAACCTCTTATCTACCTTGTGACCTTAGACACAAGTGACTACCTCTGTGGGCCTCTAATAAATAGAAAAGGATTGGACTAGGTGATCCTTACACTTCCCCTACGGAGCTATAAACCTGGAATTGAAGTCCTACCATTGAAAGTACGGCACCCTCTGGAATACCATGCACCAGCTGGGTCAGGGAATGTTGTTTAGCAGGAAGAGTGGCGTCAACCCTCTGGGTTGGGGCTTTATTTTTTCAAGTAGAGAAGAGCAATATCATAAAAAGAGCCTTGAACTATGAATGACTAGGAGCCACATCCTAATGTCATCACCTACCAGCTGTTTTTACATTGGTCAAGTTGCTGAAGTTCAATTTTCTCATCAGCAAAATGAGAATGATGCCTGCATTGCCTACCACCCAGGGATGTTAGAAAAGAGATGTATAAACCACAATGGAAATGTAAGCTTCTCTTAAGTACAGAGGCCTCAAAAAGGTCAAAACAGGTACCTTTATAGCAAGGGAAGTGAATATTTTGAATCATGAATCCAGCCACTCTAGGAGTGGCATTGGAGCAGAAGTAAATATTTCAATTTTGTAAGCAGGCTGTACAAGCAAGAGAGGAAATTGCTTCTTCAAACTCAGGGCTTATTTCTTTAACCTTGGCCCAAATGAAAATTAAAAACAATAGTCAGTAAATAGTGAAACACGCAGCTAGCATAGGTTAGACTGATTTTTACCTAGAGAAAAAAGAAAAGATCTATTTTAGGCTTAAAGTTAGATTTATGGGAAGAAAGAAAAAGACAAGACAGTAGATTTCAATATGCTATCAGGGTTAGATGTGCCCTCAGATGGTTGCTTTGATTTTCACTCAGGTAAGATGCTAAGGAAAATATCAAATGAGGAAGTTTGGAATAGAGAAAATAATTAAGATTAATGTCTCCTATTAAAATATTAATAAATTAAAATAGTAAAGTATATATTATTAAATAATACATTAACTATTTTAATATAGATCATGAAAATAATACAGTAGCAACTTATCAGTGGCTAGGTGTCTATTGAAAGTCTTATTGACTCCCAGCATTAACGGTAGTAAATAGGTGAAAAGAATGAAGTAATTTGATATTAAACAGGTTGACTATGTAATAACCTGTGTTCTTTTCCTGTGTCATCAGATCCTGATGCAGCCCTTGCTAATAAGAACCATCAGGATGTCCGGGGTTATGTCCGACAATTAAATGTGATTGACAACCAGAGAACGTTATCCCAGATGTCACACAGATTAGAGCCTCGTCGAGCATGAACACTTAAAGGGACTAAAGCAATGGTTCATTTCCAGTCTACTATCTGCTAAAAAAAAAAATGCCATTTCTATTACAACTGTACTGCCACAGAGAACTTTACACAACAAACAAAAAATTAGTGAAAACAATCCCTGGGCATTGCCCAGCACACCAGCTACATGGCAATGAGGGCAGTGCGGCATTGTGGAACGAGTATTGAACTAGGTGCCAGGAGACCTGGGTTGTAGTCTCAGCTCTGCCTCCAACTAGCTGTGTGGCCTTGGGCAACTCACTTCATCTCTCTGAGCCTCTGTCTCCTCATCCGTAACATGGGGATAATAAAGGCTGTTTCTGCCTACCTCACAGGGCTGTTGTGAGGATTAAAAGAGATCATGTATGTGAACGTGCACTATCCGAACATGAGATATTATGAAGAGAGGAACATGTTTGGCTTATGAAATGCCCGTACACTGTGGCTTCAGGAATGCCCAGTGGGTATGCAGCTTAATTAATTTTGAAATACATCACTGTCTTTGCTGTACTATAAATAAAAACCATAGTAAAATCCAATAGAGCTACAGCCAGTGATGGGCATATGGTAAAATCTCTTCATGTCTCCAATACCTTTGTATAGAAGTAAGACATATCACCGGCAGAATTGGTGGGGATTTCTCTAAGAGAGGGCAGTAGTAATATATTCCATGGTTTTGAATCCACAAGGTTCTATGTTGTTCACAAAAATCCATGGAAGATGAAAATAGAGGTAGCGATGGTATTCTCATCCTCATGGCCTCACCTCTGAGAAAACCTGACTTTGCATACTACTGTACAACATTGGGGCTGTTTATGTGAACTTGGAAAGACTGGTCTCTAATTTTTGAAGGATAACTAGAATTGTATTTATGTTTACAATATAGCCTTTTTTTAAAACTGACCAATCAGGATTACATAGAAATTCCAGTACTGAGGTTGTTAAAAAATGCTATAGCAAAGATAGAAAATGACATTGAAAAAAGAGCACAATATGCACAAAGCATTTTTTCTTCAAAATGAGAATATTTTCCTGGGCATTAAAAAAAAAACAGTTTACTATCAATTGCAAATTGTTGTTACTGGCAAAAAAAACATATTTTCTGGACTTAAACATTATTACAGATATCTTAATTTTCAACAATCGTTTTGCACTTTCAGGTAGAATGTAAATAAAAGTGTTTATTCAATTAAAGTTATAAAGTATTTATTTGCTACATAACCAGTATTGTGCCAAAATCATTACTTTTTTATTTATTTTATTTAGCACGTAATTGGAATACAGTTTTTTATTTCATCTTCATAATTTGGCAGCATTTAATGTGTAGGAATCATGTGATGTGTGTGTATCTTCTGTAAATAACATCCAGGATCTTCATTAAATAGAAATGCTGAAAAGATGTTCTTGAGCCTTTATTAAAAAAAATGATGGTGGCTGGGAGTGGTCCAGACCTATGATTTCATCACTTTAGGGAATTCCCGGTGGGTAACCTCTCTCTACCAATGCAGGTTGGCTTCTGTTCTGCGACTTAAACTCTTAGAATCCTAAGAGGTGAAGTGATTAACCAGGGTCACACAGCCAGTATGTTTTAGGGGTAGGATTTGAACTGAGGTTTCCCAACTCTCTATTTTCTACCCCATGCTTCCTTTCCTTAACAGACATTTATTTACTCTCTTCCTGTACTACCAAAGTTGCCAGTTGGCTAGTATGAGTGAATCAGACTTGAAAGTAGCATGTAGAGGGTATCTACAATTGTTTTCTTTGTCTGACCCATTTGTCACAGTTTGAAAAGAAGGTAGCCACAAATGTACCCAGACCCCTTCTCATAAATGAACTCTAAAGCTACCACGGATTCAAAACAAACTTTAGGTTAGCAAAATACAGCTCATGAGGCCCCTTCCTGATGTTTTCCTTTCGCCGGAAAAAGCTAGGAGACATATTACCTTTAATTTTTAAACCATTTGATTAAACAGAATTGGAAAGTAAATAACAAGGGAAAATCCACACTGTCCCACAGATCCCCACACTACCAGCTGGAGAGAGAACAAATACACAAGAGTCCATAAAACTCATATTGCTAGAACACCTCTCATGCCCTGAAGCTGACATTCATTGCTTTCTGGAAAGCTGCTGATGGCATTTGATAGGCTTTCTCCATAAGATTTTTCCTTTACATGACATGTCTATCAAAACCATCAGGGCACTTAGTAAATAGTTTATAGATTACTCCTTTGATTCTATCACCACCCTCCAGATGCTTAATAAAATATTTGGTGAAGAGGAAGAGATTTCAGAGCTCTTAAAATTCCAGACAGAATACTCCATGAATTAACGGATTAAAAAAAATCATTCATTTTGTTTTAAATTTCATGTGTAGTCTGCATCAAAGTCCTATTCCAGTGTCTCAGCCTGACATAGAAGTAATCCTGCATTTCTAGAGGAAATGTCTTTAAATATAAACTTTGGAGAGTCCCTCCAAGCTGACATTTCTCATCCACAGCGATTCATGAAGATTGATTCATGGGTTATAGAAAGGTTGTGATCTATACCAGTGAACAGAGAATCCACAGAAATCAAGTTTTGTAACACTTTATGATGCTTTGTAACACTTATAATGCTTTATAACACTTATAAACATACTTAGCACAGTGCCTGGCACATAGTAGGCAATATATGTGTGTGTATCCTACTATGTACACACACATACATACATATACACATGTACATATACATGTGTATATGTATGTATTCCTTTCTCTCTCTCTTTGAGGATGAAGTAAGTTTGCACAGTTAGATTTCATGGGAGTATTAGTGCTGGAATTATATGTGGTTGATAAATGAAAGCCAAGAAAATTGTTTTCTGACTCTTGAAGATAATGATAATAATAGCTAAGATTTACGGAGTGCTTTTAATTAAGGTTTACAAAGCACATGTATTATTTCATTTCATCCTCACAACAACCCTATAAAGTAGGTGCTGTTATTATCCCTATTTTACAGATGAAAAAACTGAGGCTGAGAGGTTAAGTGATTTAGCAGGATTTGAACTCAGTTTTTTAAGACTCCAGTACCAGCCCTGTATCTGCTGTGCCAACAAATGCTTCTGTGAATTTTAACTTACAAAAGCTGATATTTGACATTAAATCCAAGTAAATCTTCTAATCACAGGCAAATATGTTAACATGTTATGAACTACCACAACTAGAAACATTGAGAATGAGCCTCAAAGATATGGCAATTGATTTTATGCACAGAATATGATCTAAATGTATCAGGAAAGCATAGATCTATGCCTGTGTCTACACAGCTACCAAATTAATATCCCTGAAGTACAGGTCTGATCACTGTATTTCCCTGCTCGAGAAGGTTCAGTCACTCACTGTTGCTCCTTGGATAAACTACTGATTCCTCTGTTAATCATTTAAAACCTTTCACTGTCTGACTTCAACCTATCTTTCCAGATTGATTTCCCATTACTCTCTCCCCTGCATTCTCTGTTGCAGCCAAGCTGGCTTGCTTGCATTCTCCAGAGACCACATTCTATGAACCATCTCCCTCCATTCACCCAGGCTTTTTCATCCCTCCATCCTTGCATTCCATCCTCACCTCAAGCCCTTAGAATCTTTAGCTCCCTCCAAGGTTCAGCTCAAGTGCCACCTTCTACAAGAAGAGAGACAAGCCTTCAAGTCTTGCTATTTCCTTATTTTTGTAACATGTTCTTTTCTTCCAATAAAATGCAAATTCCTTGAGGGCAAAGACTATTTTTATTTGTATTTCATATACCTAGCACATACATAGCATAGAACCTGGCGCATAGAAGGTATTCAACAAATGGCTGTCAAATTGAATTGAAATGGCCTGCTACAATCAGGCCAGATCACAAAAAGATGGTGAATGATCTCTGTGGGTACCTTTCAGTATACAGTCTGGTTAGGCATGAGGTAAGGGTAACAAGGTGGCTTTACAATATTAGGAGATAACATTAGGCTTGCCACCCTATGTGCCCATTGGATATTAGTATAAGATGATAATTGCCAGAGTGGGCTACATCCATGACACTTCCAGGATTCTGCCCAACAATATAACCAAAGAAGCATTTTGTGGGGGAAGATGTTTAGTTTTCCTGGCATAAACCTGAAAAGTTAATGACATTCCTCTGCTCCCATCCATCTGCAAAATGTGTAACTTTCCTCAATAACTCATAATTTATAAATCCAATATGTGTCCTAATCATTTTTAAATTTAAATTTTCAGTTAAACAGTCTTTAGGGATAATGAACTCTATTAATTTATTATTCATCATCTAAAGTGGTATTTGTATCCAAACCAATATCCAAAGTGTATCCTCTAGCTCAAGTATCCTGGATTGAGATTTTCATGTTAACACTATTCAATCAACTAATTAATCAAAAAAAGACATTTATTAAATGCACATTCCATGCCATACACTGTGGTAGGCTTGGGGATACAAAGAATATGTTGTACTAACTATTTTTGCTATTCCTATTTAGTAAATACCTTTTGTAAAAGCTATTTAAGTCTGGCTGACAATCAATGGGAAGCACCCTGGTGGGGGTTTGTAAGCAACAATTCTAGAAATCCAGTCCCTCTAGGTTACCCCTAGAATAATGAGTAGTAGCCCCAGAGGGGTTATTGCACACATATAGAGGCATATGCAAAACACATTCAAGGTAACCTTAGGAGGGGAAAGCATTAGTTACTGGGGGGCACCAGGAAAGGCCTCATGCAGAAGTTAGTGTTTGAGCTGAGCCTGGAAGAAAACCAGGAATTGCAAGAGAGGGCAATGAGGAGGGAGAACATTCCTTTGATGATTTTTTTGAGGCTTTGAGATTTCACTTGAACCTTATCACAGCTCTATAAGGTTGATACTATAGATGTTGTTATCCCTATTTTACAGAAGAAAAAGCAAACTTGGAGAAGCTAAAGGATTTTCTCAGAATTGCAGCTACTAAGTGTCATGGGGAGGTTTCAGGGCAAGGAGGGACAGCAATCAGAACCACAGGCAGTATTCTGGGTATAAGCTCATTAAGACTTGAACAAAAGTGAAACCGCTCTCTGTTTATTTTACAATATTTTAATAGTACTTTTGGCCCCAGGAGTGTACTAAGAAAGTGCCTTTTGTAAATAGTTTATAACAGAGGTGTCAAACATGTGAGCTGTATGTGGTCTACACTGAACCAGGTTAAAAAGTAATTGGGAAATATTTAACAGAATAAATTAAAATGCAGTAAAACATAGACAATATATTTTTAAATTAAGTCAATATGGAGCCTGCAGGAATTCTTAGGCATGGATTAATGACCCCCTTTTCTATTTGAATTTGACACCACTGGTCTATGGGGGTCTTTAGATGGGACAGTGGATAAAGCACCAAGCCTGGAGTTAAGGATACCTGAGTTCAAGTCTAGCTTCAGACATTTACTGGGCAAGTCACTTATCCTCTGTTTGCCTCAGTTTCCTCATCTATAAAATGGGTATAATATTAGCACCTATTTCCTAGGTTGATCCTCACAACAACCTCCCAGGTTGTTGAAGAACTTATACCTTTGTTGAAGACTGTTATGAGGATCAGATGAGATAATAATTATAAAGTGTTAGCATAGTACCTTGTATATAGTAATCACTATGTTACTGTAAATATTAGTTATGATGATGATGATAATGACGATGATGATGGTGATGATGATGATGATGATGACATAATCTTAAATCCCTTTGTGGGTTTTAGCTAATGTACAGAAGCCACAATCTTACAAATAGGATCAGGGTTCTTTCCACTAATTGAATCACCTTATACTTCACCACACCATACTCCTGCACCACTTTTCTGCATACTGACATAACATTGCATGATCTTCTAGCATTTAATTGGCTTGGCATATTATTTTCTGAAAGACCTTGGTGTCATTTGTGAGGCTTGACTTATGTGTTTCCTCTTCCAGGTACTTCATAAAAATACTAATACTGATTCTTGTTCTATTTGATGAAGTGGCTATGATTTTATTAAGTGACTGGCTTTTGTTTCTTAAGGCAATGCCAATTCCAAATCCATTAAAAAAAATCCCCTCCCCGCCACCTGGCACCATGTTGCTCTCAACATTCTATAACCATATTCTGACTTAGATTACATGGTGTTTAAAATAAACACATAATTTATAAAATGGATACATAATTTTAAATAAATCTACCTTTCCTTTTGTTTTCATTTCATTCAATAAACATGTATTAAGCACTAACTATAAATACTTACAGTATTTATACTTATTTTGGTATAAATATTACTTTTTTTTCGCTGGACCTGTAGTTTCTTCAGTGTAGGGTACTCACAATGAGGAACTTCTTCTCAGAATGCATGCTGAGCCCTACTCTGCTATTAATAGAGAACTGCTTGGGGATGCAGAGTTTAAGGGACTTCCCCAGGGCCACACAGCCAATATGTGGCAGAAGCAGGAGTCTTCCTGACTCAAAGACCAAGTCTCTCTGCAATATACCCCACTACCTCTCAAACTTTAATATAATTAATAAAAATGCTTCAGCATTAATAAAATTATATACAGTAACAGCAATATTGCTTTAAGAATGATTTAAGAATGAATAAATTATTTTGTCTATTATAAATACCCACGTTAACTATAAAGGACCTATGAAGGAAGAATGCTATTTGCATCCAGAGAAAGGATTGAGAAGTAGAAGTATGTATGGGATAATTTTACATATATATATACACCTATTTGTGTCTAATGGTAGCCATGAGGGGAGGGGAGAGGGAAGAAAGAAAAAGGGAGAAAAATTACATGATAATTTTGTTGTATATTTGAAAGGAATAGCAAATTATACATAGTAGATTTGCAGTTTCATGTACAATCATCTTTTTATTATACTATGTTATGGAAATGCTCTTTTTATTCCATAATTTTTTTAAAAAAAGTTTTATCAGTGTAGGCATTTCCTTCACTGGTGATTATCACAATCTGTCCAACCTATCCAGGAGGTCTCCTCCTAAGCAATTCTTGTCCAGCTCTGTTTATAATTCCTCTACAGAAGACCTACCCAAAATATGGGAACTCTTCAACTGTTAATATTTCTTGGATACAAGTGTAATAGTCATAATAATAATTATGCAAGCATTTTATAGATATTATCTCATTTGATCCTCACAACAACCCTGGGAGGTAGGTGCCATTATTATTCTTATTTTACAGGTGAAGAAACTGAGGCAGACAGAAGTTAAGTGACTTGCCCAGGGCTATGCAACTAGTAAGTGTCTGAGGTCACACTTGAACTCAGGTCTTCTGATTCCAAGTCCGGCATTCTACCCACTGTTCCATCTTGCTGAACCTACAATGCATAACCAGCCCTCCTCCTTTTTTTATGCGTTCTTGATAATGTTCTTTACATCATACACTTCTTTCACAGAAACAATTGCTATTTATTCACTCTGAGCTCATCTGGCCCAAACAATGACCAAATAGGACTTGGCCTGGGACCTATTGTTGGTCAATCAATGAGAGCCAGAGTGATTTGGGTTTAAAGCATAGTCCTTAAGAAAGAAATCTAGCCCATAAAGCCCAAGATATCTTGAGAGGTTTCAGTGATCAAAATTTATATTCCTTTGGGTAGAGCACCTGCAGGTAAAGGTATATATGATACTCTATGTGGACAGAGGGAAGGGAAGGTAAAGAAGAAAGGAAGGAAGGAAGGAAGGAAGGAAGGAAGGAAGGAAGGAAGGAAGAAAGACGGAAGGAAGAAAAAGAAAGAGAGAGAGAAAGAAAGAATACAAAATGAAAAAAAATGCTCATCATAGAGACACAATTTGCCAAAAAACCCTATCAAGGCAATAACTGTAGTTAATATTTGAAAACTTGCAAACAAAAGAAAAGAAAATGAAGGGCCTACAGGGACATAGGAAAGATAATGAACTTGACTGGAAGGAGGAAGAAAAGAAAAAAGAAAACATTTTTGTTTTTGTTTTTAACCAAACATAACTATAGAAAATGGCTCGTCTAAGTGGTTAACATCCCTGCTTAGCAAGGTCACTGGCAGCCTGAAGAGGAGTTAAGCTTTTTCCGGCAATTTCTGATAACCATGTAGGTGAAATTGGTTTCTTCTCAATTCAACAGCATTTCCTCTTGAAGATCTGAATGCAGATCAGTGACTGTCAGTGAGAGAAAATTAAAACAAGCATCATTTTCATTTCGTTTTGCACTAATGATAAAATAAAATGAAAATATCAGGCCAAAGGATTCATTGCAGTAAAAATGAGCCCTTATGTTGAAGTGTTTCATTTTTAGTCCATCTGAAATACTTTTTTGAGTAAGCAGAATTTTCTCTAATTATAGATAAAAGCATGTCACAAAATGGACAGACAGGCCACAGTATTCTTGATATACTAGAAACTTGAGAAAAGCCTTTAACTTAACCTCATTTATCAGTTACCTTTAAAAAAAAACAACTTAATTTATGGACACTGAAATTTGAATTTCATGGAATTTTCATGTCATGAAACATTATTCTTCTTTTGACTTTTTCGGTGAGGCAATTGGGGTTAAATGACTTACCCAGGGTCACATAGTATCAGTTACCTTTTAATGTGTATGTGTCTTGTCTTCCCAAATAAATTGTAGGCTTCATGAGGACTGAGGATTTTGCATCTCATGCCCTGTTTTGTACAGGGTCCCTAATGCCCCTCTAGGATCCCCCACTTTTCTTTCACCATAAAGCCCCCAACAGTTGGCTCTGTGGTTTTGCAGGCTAATTTTCTCTGGTCCCACCCCTTCTTCCAACCTGCCGTCCCACCATCCAGAGTTGTCTGTAAGAGGAGACACAGATGTTCACTTCTCTCCTCCCTTTTTCACTAAAATCATGCCACAAACCAGCAAGAGGAAGAAGAGGAATCAGTTAAGGAAACAGGAGTAACAGCACTCACAGAAGGCAGGAAAAGAAAGAATCAGGATGGTCATAGCACAAAACCCAAGGTGACAAAGAGAATCAAGGGAAAGAGCATAGCCAGCAGTGACAAGGCTCTAGAGGGGTCAAGAGTGAGAAGAGTTGAAAAAAGCCCATTGTATCTGGCAAATTAGGAGGCCACTGGTGATCCCTAAGAGAGCTATTTCAGTAGAGAGCTATAGACAGAAACCAGGTTCCAAGAGATCAAGAGATAGGTGGGTGACGAAGAAATGATAGTCAAAGGTGGATACTGAGTTGAATGTCCCAGGAGATCTCACCTCTGGTACCCAGTCAGCTATATGACCTTGGACAGGTCACTTAATTTCACCAAGCATTGGCCAACTCATCTTTAAAACTGAGATTATGATAATTGCTCAACTAATTTTTTCCGCTCCTGTGAAGGTCAATTGAAAGAATTCCTAGACAGACACACAATGGCTCCTTCTATGTTTTGCTCAAGGGCTTCAGGATACTCTAAAGGGACAGTGGTGTGTTTTGAAATAAGTGGTATACACCTGGGGTCAGAAGAGGTCTCAGTTCAAATCCTTCCTGATACTTACCAGCTATGCAACTATGGAGAAATCACTTAACCTCTTCACCATCTTAGAGATGGTAATACCTGCCTCATAGAGTTGTTGGAAAGATCAAATGAGATAATATATGAAAAGTTCTTTGCAAATGTTAAGCCACACACACACACACACACACACACACACACACTCACAAATGGTGCCCCTAAAATCTTGGTGAAGTTAAGCTTTACTAACTTAATGATTATAACGTATTAACTATTATAAATTATAAAATGCACATAACACATATATATGGCTTACATATATGCTTACACACATATGCATCTGTATACATATGTGTATATATACATATATATGTCAGATATTATCCTGCAATTCACCTTCTTAGCTAGCTCTCTGCCTTTTTATTAGAAGTGCAACCTTTGCCCTTAGATCCCTAGACAATGCATCCTACCTTTCCCTTAAAACTCAGTTCAAATGCTGCTTGAATCTTCCCTGACAGCCTCATTGATTAAAACCTTCCCCATCTCCTCTACATAGCCCTTTGTTTTGTAATTCCCTAAGGTTGGTAATGCTGTGGACTTGTAACAATATCATGTAATATTATATTCAGTGTGTCCCAAAATTCTTAGTGCACCTTTAAGTTATTATGCACTAAGAATTTTGGGACACCCTATGTCTCACAGATAGCCATCTGTGTGGATATCTTTTCTTCTTAGGAGATGACGAGCTGATTAAGGACAAGAACTTTTAAACATATATCTTTACCCAGTACGTAGTATAGTGTTCTGTACACACTAATTATTTAGTAAGGTACTAATTTTAAAGAAAAAAGACCCTTCCCTTTCAGGGTGCTAGGTAGAGTGGTGATAGCACAGAAGTCAATTGGTTCTTACTGGCATGTCATGTGATAGTTATTTTTGCGTTTGTTTTTAATTCTGTTTTTGCTAATCCTACTTTCAAGCTACTAACCTACAAGTTACCCCTTCCTCACCTGGAGCTCCTAATAATTCTACCCCCATGGGAGTTCTAATTCCCTTTTGACCAAAACTTCTCTGATGTTCCTAGAGGAAATTCACTTGCTGAGGCTTTATGTGAAGGCTTGTTTTCATCATATATTATCTGGTTAACCTCTTATGTTCCCTGTCTGGGTGGCTTTAAGGCCTGGGAGATCATGAGTCCCCTCTTTGAACCTGTTACTCTTAGCAAAGACATCAAACCGACTGTATTTTTTACTATTCAAAGCCCATAGCCCCAGCTGGACCCCATGCCCTCACCCCATCCTACTTCCCCAGCTTGTCTGGCTCCCAGACTATTGGCAGAACAAAGGTAACTTACAGATCCTGCATTCAGTATATAATTGCAGGGGGCCTTGAATGCCAGAGTAAAGAGTCAGGATTTCATCCTATAGACAATGGAAAGCCAGACTGTTTAGGCAAATGATCTGTTTGTACAATCTGCAAAAATATATGCAGTAGTTGAGAGGCCCCTTCTGAGAATGTGGCCCTTCCCCCATCTGGTACTCACAAACCATTATCAAAATCATTTCTGTTTCTGGCTTCAGAAATTAAATTGTAGGTATGAGCCAAAATATGCATTAAATTAGGGATTATTGAGTGTGGCACTGTATGGGGGCCAGGCAATGTTGGGACCATGTTATTAATAACTCATTTGCAATGACCACACAAGCAAATGAATAGCATCAAGTCAACATTTAAACTGTTGTGAGGAGGGGGTAAGGAATAACTCCAAAAGAGGCACAGTTGGTTTATAGGCTTATCAATCAGATTTCAGTTATGCACTAGAAAAGAAATCCCTGAAGTAACAGTATAAACTCTTTTGTGTAGCATGTGGCTTAGAAATCCTTTTAGCATCCAGAAAAGATTATGGTTGGCAAAAAAGCCCAGACAATTCTGCATTTCACTGGGAAGGATGAGGGGAGCAACCGTGCTAAGGAGTGCAAGGTGTTCAATGATGGTGTTCTGAATATTGAGTGTTAGGAAAGATTTTGGGGAATTACACAGGCTTAATAATAGCTACTTTGTTAAACTAGGAAGTCTGATCCTCTGGTCTTATTGACTCCGAGTATTCAAATGACAGTAAGAGCTTCAGTCAGGGGCATCAAAACATAAGATTGAGGTTTGACATCAGAATGAAAGAAAAGAAAACCTAGATAAAAGGGGCACATCATTTTTGGGGGGGAGGAAAACTGGGAGAAGGCACATTTCAGATCTACAGCTGAGAGAATATTTAAAATGTCTTTTGTTATGAACTTTGGGACCATCAAATAACATGAATATTTCAATAAACAAAGAAGAAAAGAGGATTTTATATGAAGCTGTGAGCTTCTGTTACATACAGATTTTCCAAAGTGTAATATTAAAAGCCATTCCTCAATAGAAAAGTGGTCAAAGTATGTGAACAACCAGTTCTCAAAAGAATTGCACACTATTAATAACTATATGAAAGAATACTTCAAATCAAAGTGACCCTGAAGTTCCAGCTCACAACCAGCAGACTGGCAAAAATGACAAAGGATGAAAATAGTCAATCTTGGAAGGATTGGAGAAAGACAGACATACTAATACATTGTTGGTGGAATTGTGAATTCTTACAACAGTTGTAGAAGACAATTGAGAATGATGTTAGTGGTCATTGGTAACAAGAAAGGTTTCATATACAGCAACACATTTCAAGCAGCACTTTTTGGGATAGCGAAAAACTGGAAACAAAGTAGACAGCCATAGATTGGAGAATAGCTAAATAATGTGATACAAGAATATAATAGAATATTATGTTACTTAAGAAACAAAAATGAGAAATAAAGAAAAGCATGAAAAACATTTCTGTACCCGATGCAAACTGAAGTAAGTAGAGCCAGGAAAACAATATAAACAAAGACTATAAGACACTACCTTCTTAAAGAGCCTTTAATGATGTGTTTTATCTGCTGAGTCACATGCTTTTTTTTATAACCATCGATCTATCTATCTCTTTCTTTCTATTTGTGTGTGTGCACATGCCTGTGTGGATATGGACATGGGTGTACATGTCTGTGTCTATGTGTGTATAATTAGGATTTTGGATTCCATGAATTTTTAACTCAATTGTGTGACTGTGAAGATTTGGTCTATGGAAAATCATCTGCAAAAGTGCCTTTTCCCTTCCCATGTTTTCATCAGCAATCTAAATAATGCATAGACCCTCTCATATAGATATGGGAAGGAAAGTTTATACGATCGTAGTTGCTGATTTCTTTTTTATCTCTTTTTCTTTTTCCTCTCTTTTATTCTTTGTTACAATTGCTTTCTGAGTCAGGAAAGAACAGGGATATATTTGGCCTGGTTTTGTTGTCTGTTCCGTTTTTTTCAGTCACTTCTGACTCTTCATGACCCCATTTGGGGTTTTCTTGGCAAAGATACTGGAGTGGTTTGCCATTTCCTTCTCCAACTCATTTTACCAATGAGGAACTGAGGCAAACGAGGTTAAGTGACTTTCCCAGAATCACACAGCTAGTAAGTGTCTGAGGTCAGATTTAAATTCATGAAGAAGAGTCTTCCTGATTCCAAATCCCGTGCTCTATCCACTGGGGCTCCTCGCTGCCCTTTTGGCTTAGTTGGATAGTTTCAAATAGAATGGAAAAACATTTATGAAGTTCTTACTAGATGGGACCCATGGGAACCAGGCAATGGGGACTGGACTGACTAAGGGAAGTGTTTCCCCACCACCTGTTTCTGTTGGGCCTTTCAGAGCCTCTGGGGATCTGGGCTGCTGCTGCTGGGTTTAGTCCAAGGCAGAAGAGGGGAGGTTCTGGGGTCTGTCTGGGCCCTCAGGCTTCTGTTGCAGGAGGGCTTGGTACCCTGAGAAGCTTAACAGAGACCTTTTCATCTCCTACTCCTACCCACCTGACTGGATGGAATGCTGGGGGGTTAGTGATATGCCAAACTTGCCACAGATTTTCTTCTGTTTTGTCTTTCTCAACAAAACTTTCAGACCTTGTACTCTCAATTGGTATTGCCCTTCACTACCATGCCTCTTTGCTTGGCAAGCTCTTGTTGTTTATTGGCTGAGGTTCTTGAGGCCTTCTTATTGTGGTAGTGGGTTTTTTATCTGTCAAACTTCTTCATGAAATGGTGGCAATCAGAGTTAGGTCTTTACTGATATCCAGATCCTATTTTTCAGAGTTAACAACTTGTTTAAATAAGTCAAGGTGGAGCCATTATAATTGGAAGTGGGATCTTCTCATCAGTAGCCTTCCTTCCAATTTGTTTTTGATCTGTGCTGTTTTGGATCTTTGCTCTAATTAGCCAATGATCTGACTATAAAGAGAGAACTGATTCCAACAATGGTAAAAAGTACTTGTGTGTAGTAGGTGCTTAACAAATGTTTCTTACTGTTTACTTAGTTATAGTCCATTTAATTTGTTATATTATTTATAATATGCCATGTCTACCACCTTTTAACTCTTGAAGAAAATATTTGTGACATAAGCTGTGAAGACAGGACTTTCGGTCCTGTTTTGTTTTAATCAGCTAGGTTATACAGTTGATAGAGCGCTGAGCCTGGAATCAGGAGGACCCAAGTTCAAATCTGGCTTTAGACACTTCCTAGATGTGTGGCCTTGGGCAAGTCCCTAATCTGTTTACCTCAGTTTCCTAAACTGTAAAATACAGATAATAACAACCTACTTCCCACAGTTGTCATCAGGATCAAATGAGATGATATTTGTAAAGCACTTAGCCCAATTTCTGACATTTAGTAGGCACTTAATAAATGCTTCTTTCCATCCATCATTCCTTCCTTCCTTCCTTCCTTCCTTCCTTCCTTCCTTCCTTCCTTCCTTCCTTCTTCCAAAACCTACTTTCCTGCAATGAGAGGTAATGTGGAGCAGTGGATAGTGTGCTAGACTTGGAGTCAGGAAGACCTAAGTTTAAATGCCACCTCGGTCACTTACTAGCTGAGTAACCATCGGTGAGTCACTTAATGTCTCTGGGCTTCAGCCATAAAATGGAGAAAATAACCACAAAGCTGTCATAAGACTAATATGATTTAATCTATGTGAAGTTCTTTAAAAAGCTGAAGGCACTGTATAAAAGTCAGCTACTATTATTACGTAATTATCATCATCCTCCCCTGTGCCCAAGTTTGCACTGAAGGCCTAAAGTATGAAAATAGACGTTGACTTGCTTTGGAAGATATGAACAAAATTCCTGTGCTTCCTGATCCTTTGCAACATGGTAATAGTTAAGTTGCATCATTTTCATGGTAATTTGTTAGTTTACACTCATGAGCGCTGTGAGGTCACAGTATCAAATGTTCCACCTGGTCTGCCAACTCCTTTGCTTGTCTCTTCAAGAACTTGTCCTTGAAATATCAATTGATTGGCATGTGTTTAAGTGCCTACTATGTGCCAGGCAATGTAGTAGGCACTGTTGTGACAAAATCAAAATAGTCTTTGTTCTGAAGGAGTATAAATTCTATAAGAGGAAACAATACATACGTGCAGACTTCTCTTTAAGCAACTGTATACAAATCCCAAGATCCTTAGCTAGCCCTATGATTATATACACATGTTAATGTGTGTATGTATAAATATATATATGTATGTATGTGTGTATATGTATACATATACATGTATTTGTATATATGCATATGCGTATATACACACATACATGTGTAGCAACACACATGTATATATACACATATGTTTGTGCTGTTGTGTGTATGTATATAGAGAGACATATTTTTATTGTTTTATTATTTTAATTTATTTATTTTATTATATATTATTTTTATTTTTCCTTATATATAGAAGAAGCATCCAAGGACTAGATATTTATACTATGGTTGCATATAAGTGTATGGATATATAAATGTATGTATTTATATATGTATATGTAAATACACACACATATACATATATTTACACACAAGGGAAAGAACACAAAAGGTTAACTGAAAAAAAGAGAAGACAATTTTTAAAAAATCAAATATATACAAAGTAGATGTAAGGTAATTTGAGAGCAGGGAGGCATTGGCCTTTGGAGGAATCAGGAAAGGCTTCATGGAGGAGGTGGTGTCTGAGATGAGCTGAGAAGGAAGTTGTGGCTACTCAGCAAGGGAGGCAAGCAGGGAACACATTCCAGACAGAGAGAAAAGTCTCTTTTAAGGCATGGAGGCAGGAGACAGACTGTGAGGTATGAGGAACAGCAAAAAGGCCATTGAGTTAGAACATAGAAGACATGAAGGGAAGTAATGTATGATAAGCCTAGAAAGTTAAGCCAGGCTGTGAAGGGCTTTAAATGCCAAACAGTGGATTTGGTATTATATCCTAGAGGCAAAATGGAGCCATGGGAACTTCTGGAGTTGGGGAATGACTTGGTTAGACCTCCGCTTTGGGAACACGATTTTAGCAAGAATGTGGAGGATGAATTTTAGTGAGGAGAAATGAAGCATGGAGACAAATTAGGAGGCTATTTCAATAGTCTAGGAAAGAGGTGACAAGTGCCTGAAATGGAGTGAAGACTATGTGATGGGACAGAGGGGAATGGTTGCAAGAAATGGGCTATAAGTGAAGTCATTAAGATTTGGTAATTGGTTGTATATGGTGGTGAAAAACATGGTCTTTCAGCTCTAGGATCCTATGGATGCAGAAGTTGACAAAGGTATAAACCTGGTTGACTTAAGTGACTTGCCCAAGGTCACACAGCTGGTAAATGTCTGAGGCTGGATGTGGTCAGGTCTTCCTGACTGTAGGCTGGTGTTTTATCCCCTGTACCACCTAGCTACTATGAAAAGGAAGAGAGAGAAAGGACTATAGTTTAGAGAGGATGAGAGGCTCTATTAAGGGATTTTATTTTATTATTTTTTAGGATGGGAACATGCTTTTGTAGGCAGCAAAGATGGAGCCAGTAGACAGGGAGATGACAAAAATGAGAGATGGGGCTGGACATTGTAGAAACAAACTCCCAGGGAGAGGAGAGGGCATTGGAAGAAAGGCTGAAGTAAATGTGTTTGCCTTGTTGAGTAGAGGGACCACTTCAGATTCTAAGTAAGGGAGGAGAAAATACAGGATGATGTCTAGGGGTTTTAATACATAGAGAAGTGGAGAAGAAAGCGCTTAAAGCAAATGTCCTCTATTTTCTCAGAAAAGTATAGCAAGTCCTGATGAAAGGAGGAACGGGGCTGGGGAGGACTGTAGCAAAATAACAGGCATGAAATTGACTGCATTTGAAATGTATAGCCAGAGAGTTCATCCATAGGACTCTTGCCAGAGTTAGAGTTGGGCATTTTAAATAAGATCTGGCAAGAATCCATTTCATCCTATGTAACCCTCTCAATGGCCCAGTCTGAGCTCTGTTGGCTACAAAGACATACTCCTCACTGAGCCAAAAAAAAGTTATCACCAGATTCTGCCCATATGATAAGCCATCCAAAGAACAAAAGAGGAGTATTTTTCCTGAAAATATTAACTAGAAAGATGAAAAAATTTGCTATTCACAATGCTTTTTAGATTCCAATATATGGAAACAGGTACACAGTGGCAGGTAATATGTTAGAATATTCACTTCCTCAAAGATTAAATCTTGTGATAGTTGTGGTTCAGTTGTGTCTGACTCGTGACCCCATTTGGAGTTTTCTTGGCAGAGGTACTGGAGTGGTTTGCCATTTCCTTCCCCAGCTCATTTTATAGATGAGGAAACTGAGGCAAACAGGGTTAAGTGATTTGCCGAGGGTCACACAGCAAGTGACAGGCTGGATTTGAACTCAGGAAGATGTACCACCTAGCTGTCTGCCACCTAGCTATCAAAGGCCTAATAAAAGATTATTGGGTTTTTGGGGGAGAGTGGGAGATGGAGGAGCAGAACTATACTTTCACTGGGGTAGGGAACTCCCACTTTAGAAAGTCCTTCCACTAATGCAAGTTAATTACTTGTCCATAATTAATAGTCCTAGGGGGTTAACTAGGGGACACTGAGAGGTTAATTCACAGAACCATTGAGTCAAAAATTGACTTGCCTAAAGTCACACAGGCTAGTACCTGTCAAAAGAAGGATTCTAACCCAGGTCCTTTAGTATCCACTATGGGTTACCTCTCCAAATAAAGTGATATTTCGTAAAAAATAAGTTAATAAAGATCATTATCTGATTTAGGAGGTGGTATGGTTGATGCTAATATGATGAACATAGTGATCTCAGATTTACCCCAGATTCACTAGGAGACAGTGATCAAATTTCTTACCCTAATTATTGAGGTATATGTAAGATATGGTTGCTCCTGCTGGTTAAGAGTCAGATTGGATTCTTTTTCTTTTTAAAACAGTGAGAATACAAATTAGGAAATCAGATATGGTGGTTATAATGCAATTTAGTTAATGTGGGCTACTTTTCTTAAATCAGTGGAAGACTATCTATTGAGAAAAAAGTCTTCATTTTCCTGTTTATAAATAGTTATGGCTTAGTGCATAACAATAGCGCTCTCTCTGCTATTGCAGCACATTTAAAACCCAGATGATGACTGTATTGAAAAAGAAGCGAGAGAAAATCAATAGATTATTGCTTCAGTGGAGCTTACAACAGTGCTGATTAGAGAACACAAATGGATTGCATAATAGTAAAATAACTATAAACTTGGTATGGATTTAAGCCCATGTTAAGACCATTCTTAACCACATTGTATCTTTAGAAAACATGCATTGAAATTAGAACAGCAAATTAAATTTATTCGACCGCAAAATCTAATACCTAAGAAATAGCATTTATTAATGATCTGGAAGAGAGAGCAAATAGCATGTTAATGAAAATTGCAGATGATACTAAATTGGAAGGTGTTACAAACAACTACACAGACAGAAGTGGTCTGTAAATGGACCTTAAAAAGTTAGAAAACATAATGGGGGGATAAATTAAGTTTTTAAATGCAAATTATTATAACTCAGAGAGATTTAAATTTCCAAAAGACCAATGCACAGAAGTTTGGAAGTGTTAGAGCAATATATGCCATGGAGGCCATATTGGAAGATGCCCTAGGTCAAGAAATAGTCAGAGATAGCAATAGAAACAGCTCAAGGCAGAGCCTGGACTATATATAGACACTTTGGTCCTAGGGAGAATGAAGAAAAATTCGAGGCTAGGAAGTGTGCTAAAATAAGTATGGAAATGGAGAAAGTAAAGAAAGGAATACATATGTCAATCAGTCAATCAATCAACAAGTGATTATTAAGCACCCACTATGTGCCAGGCACTATGCTGGGAGCTGTGAATGTAAAGACAAAAGTGAAACAATTTGCCCTTGAGAAGCTTATACGTGCATCTGAACCATCTCCTATGAAGCCACCACCATCCTCAATCAGGCCCTCCTCTATTCACACAGGGGCTATTGCAATAGCCTGCTGGTGGGGCTGCCTACCACAAGTCTTTCCCCACTCCAGTCCATCCTCCACTCATCTATCCAGTGATCTTCTTAAAGCACTGATCTGACCAAGTCACTTTCCTACTCAATAAATCTCAGTGGCTTCCTATCACCTCCAGGATCAAATATAGAATCATCTGCTTAGCATTCAAAGCCCTTCCTAACTCTCTTGTTCCCCCCACTTCCCAGTCTTCTTATACCTCACACTGCTTCCTTCTCCCCCACTTTAATCTAGTAACACTGATCCCCTGGCTTTTCCTCTCACAAGACAAGCCATCTCCCCCACCCTAGGCATTTTCCCTGGCTGTTCCCCATACCTAGAATGCCCTTCCTCCTTATCTCTACCTCTTGACTTCTTTCAAGTCCCAGCTAAAATCTTATCTTCTGCAAGAAACATTTCTACATCCCCCTAAATTCTGCTAACTTCCATCTGCTGATTATTTCGAATTTATCCTGTATATCACTTGTTCCTATATAATTGTTTTCATGTTGTCTGTCCCATTAGACTGTGAGCTCCTTGAGATCAGAGCTTGTCTTTTGCCTTTCTTTGTATCTCTACTATTTAGCATGGTGCCTGGAACTTAGTAGGTGCTTAGTAAATTCATTGGCCAATTAACTCTACTTACACAATAGTTTTCTATAAATGTTTGAAGTTAAAGATACTTTAATGTATAATAGCTTACATACATTGCTCATCTTAACTGCACAATAATCCAGCGAGATATGTATTACGAAGATTATTGTTCTCATTTTGTAGATGAGGAAACTGAGGCTTTGGGAGCTGAATTGACTTGTTCATGGTCACCCAGCTATTAGGAGTCAGGCGTGGAATTTGAACGGAGATCTTTTTTTTTAAAAAATTATTTTCAATTCAATAAGCCTACATAGTCGATAAATTGGCCTGGGATCACAGATTTAGAGCTAGGAAAAAACCTTAAAAATCTAGTTCAAACCCCTCATGTTAGAGATGGGGAAATTGAAGACAGAGAGGTCAAACCATTTGTCCAGTGTCATAGCACTAGTAACACAATGGGAACTCATATCTTCTTGACTCTAAATAACAGTATTTTGTGCTCTATGCCACTGAGGTTATTAATTGATATATAGTGAGGAAATATAATGTGGATTTTTTTTTAAAAAGAAGACTTAAAAAAATAAACTATTTAAATTACTTCCCTCTTTCTCCTGTCCCCATCCCCTCCCACTCCCCTTGGTTGGAATCAACAAGTTTAAGAAGGCCCTTCCTACCCTCATATCTTTGTCTTAAATGAAAGGGGCTAAAGACATCACTGGATAGGGCAAAGGGAGATGATGGAATGACCACTGCTTCAGCAGAAGCAATGAACCCCAATGGATCATCTGTATCTGTATCTGTATCTGTAACTATCATCTTAGCCCAATCCCCATGTACCTCCAAGGAGTCCAGAGATAAATTTCAGGTTGTTCATGTACTTGGATGGGAAAAAAGAACTACATCTTTATTTTTGCTAACTTTTGGTTTCCTTTGTAATCTTATGTATTTTGTTTTATACATTTATAAACGTTATTCTGAGAAGGAATCCATAGGCTTCAATAGACTGCCAAAGAGGCCCATGACATAAAAAAGTTAAAGAATCCATGATTTACATGAACCAATCCCTTCCTTGCTTTCCAGGACTTCCAAAAAGGGGTTAGTTTCATGATATTCTTACTAGTCTTGGGAGGAAAATCCCTAAATATGAACTGATTCCATACTCTTCAGGTTCCTCCTTCGAAGAAAGAAGAAAGGGCTCAGCTTTTCAGACTAGGTAAGTTTCATTATCAATAAAAAATTATTAAAGGTGAGCTCTGGGGTCATTTCATTCCCTGTCATATGCAAGAAAAAGGGAAGGCTGTCTGGTTCAATCCCAAAGCATTTTCCAGGTAGGTATTTTCAGCTACCTGAAGTTATCTCTGTGAGGTATGACTCAATCACATTTTAGCCGCTTGTTTTTCACTTATTAATTGGCATCTGGCATAAGAGAGAACCTGTGACCCAGTTGTTCAAAATGGAATCTTTCTCTTTAGAAAAAAAAGTAAGAAATAATTTTTATTTCTTTTATCTTAAAACACCAACTCCTTGTCTTATTCTAAACTGAAATGACTTCTTTATTATTTGGATAACTGAATGAGATTTTCTCCATTTTATTTTAATAAAGGAGGCAGAAAAATCAGAACCTTTAAGGGAAATTCTCCATCTGAAGAGAACATAACACATTAAGAAAAAAATGAACAAGGTGATCTTTTAGTCTGTAAATGGGGGCTAACATCTTGAAGTCAATATTTTTAAATTTTCTGGGTTTTCCTCTAATTTTTGCCCCTTTTACACATTTTAATATGAAAAAAAATTGTAGGAAGAAAAAATAGGTGCTTCCATTTTCCATAGAAGTATTTTCCATATTTATATTTGGCCACAAGACATTTTTTGGCCTTGAAATACATTGACATAAACCATAAGGAAAAGGAGATATCTAGTCATATAAAATGCTCTTAAAATAAAAGTTAATTGAGGATATTTTATAGCAAAAGGGAACAAATTAAGACCTTTTTCATAATGAGAAATTGCCACACAGAAAATATATTTTTGATATATACATTATTTCATTCTCCATGAAAGCCTTCCTTGAAGTATCATCACAGAGTTGAGTCCAGGTTTTCAAAAGCTATGACAACAAAACACAAGGCTTTAAGAACAGGCTTGGTAGCAGATAGCATCTACTGTCTAAGAACCAACCTAAGGAAAGGCACAAGGAGCTAGGCGCTAGGTGATGAAGTTTCTGGCCACTGTGGTTTATGAAACAAAAAATAGTACAGAAAATCCTGGGTATTGAAGTGTTAGAAAACAAGACAGGGGGACTCAGAATTGTATTTCTTAGATTGTCTGGAAACATTAATTTAATTATTTATTTTATTTTTCTTAAAGTGTGTTCTTTGTCTAATAATCAAGGATTTGACATACTACATGAAGAAATAAATTATGTGTGTGTGTATAGTGTGTGTGTGTGTGTGTGTGTGTGTGTGTGGAGAGAGAGAGAGAAAAAATGTATATACATGCCAATTCCTTTATTTACCACTCTGAGGAGGACCTGTGAATGCTCTTTTTATTAAGCTGAGCTAAAGGACAGCTCAGGGGAGCTAGGTAACACAGTAAATAGAGCACTGGACCTGGAGTCAGGAAGACCCGAATCCAAATATGACCTCAGACACTTATTAGCTGTCTGACCCTGGGTAAGTCATTTAACCCTGTTTGCCTCAATTCCTCATATGTAAAATGATCTAGAGAAGGAAATGGCAAACCACTTCAGTATCTTTGCCAAGAAAGCCCCAAATGGGGTCAAGAAGAGTCAGACATGACTGAAACAACTGAACAACAACAAAGGAGAGCTCATGGATCTACCTTGAAGTGGCAAATAAAGGAATTGGCAGTCCAGATTTCATTGGATGCCAAAAAGAATCCAGAAACATCAATTCATGGGACACTTTGTCATCTTGTTTTGCAGTGCTCATAGGGAGCAAACACACCATCATCAAGATAATTACAACAGGGTTTTTCATTTCAGTCTCTTTTCATTTCAGTCACCTTGCCTACAGTGCCACTGAGCAAAGCCTGCAGGAGGGGTCTAAGAAGGCGATGTCTATCAGCTTGCCCCAGAAGACCCAAGGTGGATCCAAAGGATGCACACCCATTGCATTTGCCTCTGTGGACGATACAGAAGAAGCTTTGAATTTTTGTAACAATATGGAAATTGAAGGCAGAGTGATCAAGCTAAAGAGACAGAAGACAGAAGAAGGCACTGCCAAGGAGCCAGTCCTATAAAACTTTGTCAAAGGTCTGTCTGAAGAAACAACGGAAGAAACGTTGAAAGATTCATTTCATGGCTCTATTGGTGCTAGGATAGTCATAGACAGGGAGACAAGATCATCTAAAGGCTTTGGTTTTGTGGACTTCAACTCAAAGGAAGAAGCTAGGGCACCTAGGTGGTACAGTGGATAGAGCACTGGCCCTGGAGTCAGGAGGACCTGAGTTCAAATTCAACCTCAGATTCATAACACTCACTAGCTGTGTGACTCTGGACAAGTCACTTAACCCCAATTGTCTTACAAAAAAAAAAAGATGCTAAAGCTGCAAGAGACCATGGAAGATGGGGAGATTGATGGAAAGAAAGTAACTCTGAATTTAGCCAAACCCAGAGGCTCTAGAGGCCGTGGTAGTTCTCATAGCAGTGCTGGTCATGGAGGTTTCAGTGGCTGAGGTGGTATTAGAGGAAACCAGGGGGGCTTTGGGGGCAGAGGCTGAGGAAACTTTTGAGGTTGGGATGGTTTCCAAGGAGGCTGAGGAGGAGGAGGAAGAGATGGAAGCCACAAGGAAAGAAGACAAAGTTTGAATGACTTCTCCCCCACTCTCTTTTCCCCTGATGTTTGAACAGACTCTGGGGGTTTTATCTAATCATCTAATCATTGACAGAGCCTTCTGAGGACATTCTAAGGCAAACATGAACTCCAGAGGTCTTTTCAGAAAAACCTGGATGAAATTTCAGGGGAGAGAGGGTGTTGGCTTTTATTGGATGAATGTTCCATATAAACATTTTTTGCAGAGATGAGTGATAGTTGTGGGAATTAACTTCTTTGCCTATGAGTTGTCTTCAGTTTATAATGTTCTACTCCACTTACAAAAGTATTTTTTCCTACAAAAAAAGAGATGAGTATGATAACCCTAACATCCATTACTCAGCATGAACTAGGGAAATTCTATAAAGAACAAGGTTCTCTAAAACAAATAAGCATATATGTTGATACTTGGTGACTTTAATGAGAAGGTAAACCAGTCAGAGGACAATTAAAACTGTTGGAAAATGTAGGTTAGGTTTAAGGAATGAAGGAAGCCAAAGGCTTGAAGACCACTCAGAGGCTACACCTATATATTATGAATACTTTCTTCAAGAAGAGTCAGATAGGTTTGGATGACTCAAGGACCAAATGTTATCATGCAAAGAAAAAAAAGCTGTATCTGAATAGAGAAGAAATAACTATGTACTGATACAGGGATACTTTTTAATTAGCCAACTATGTACAGGCAGATCATTGATAACTTGAACCAAGGTCAAGATCAATAACATCTGGCTAAGCCAGCTCATTTCTAGAATATTTAAAGATCAAACTGGAATAAGCACAATGAATAACCATAGAATATGTAACAAATCTGTCAGCATTTCTATAGTGATCTAATCCCATTGGCGCTGATTATAGAACCACTGCATTTAAATTCTACCACCTCACCATGCAATGTGCTAAGTGGCAAAAATACTTAAAAGATGAAAGTGAGAGGATCTGGCCAAAGATATTCAAAAGGAATGTATGTTAGGTGCAGTAAAATTTCAAAGACACTCAAAGTCAATTTTCAAGATGTGTCAGAAGAGGGCAAAAGTATAAAGAATGGGAAAATTCATAAACCTTAATTCTTTGCTTTTAGGTGACTGAGGTGACAGCAGGAATCACTAAACTTCAACTAGATGGTACAGTGGACATGAGTGCTATACTTGGAGTCAAGAAGACCTGCCTCAGATACTTACGAGCTGGGTAACCTTTCACAAGTCACTTAATCTCTCTCCCTCATTTTTTTTCGGGGAACTAAGCAACGGAGTTAAGTGACTTGCCCAGTCAAATAAGTATCAAGTGTCTGAAGCCAGATTTGAACTCAGGTCCTCCTGACTCTAGGGTCAGTGCTTTATCCACTGTACCACCTAGCTGCCCCACACTTAAACTCAGTTTCTCTCAAACTCAGTTTTCCTTATCTGTAAAATTGGGAGTAATAGAACCTACTTCACAGGGTTGTTGGGAGGATCAAATGAGGATCAAGAGAGGATCAAATGTACTGAGCTTTGAAAACCTTAAAACATTATTTAAATGATAGATATTAATGTTGTTGTTGTTGTTGACTATATGCTTACTTTCTTATCCATTCAAAATTATTAGAAGAATGCTCTATGCATGTATGGTATTGTGGGAAAAGGCCGTGAATCAGAGGACCTACAATCAAATCCCAGCTCTTCCACTAACCATTGTAATCTTCACCTCTCTAGGCCTGAATTTATTAATTTGTAAAATGAGAGGAATGGATTAGATCTCTAAGATCCCCTCAAACTCTAAATACACGAATCCATGAAGGGTATCCTTTTTTTTCCTACAGGCGTCAAAGAGTCACTGTGGTTGACTGAACAAAGCTATGATATGGTGAGATATTTGTTTATGAAAAATTGCTATAGCAAAAGTACATAGGATAGCCTGACGGGAGGAGAGACATGAGGTAGGGAGACCAATCAGGAGGCAATTTGATAGGGAAAAAAACCCAACAAACTAAATGCACAGGAGTTTAGAATCTCTAGATGCTATGGACTAGGATTCAGGGCTAATGGTCTCCCAGTTCTCCTCTGGAGGGTTTTGACTCCACTTTATAACTCCTAATTATTTGAAAATTTAGAACTCAAAACTTTAAGAAATGTTAAAAATTATTTTAACATGTAATTGGGGGGAAATAAAATATCATATACATAAAATAATTTCAGAATGCCCTACAATTAACATCCATTCTGCCCATTCCTCTCTGTTGGGGAATGTATTCTAGCTTCACTTCTGCCTCTTTGAATACCTGGCTTCCATGCCTTCATCTACACTTTGCTCCTCTCCAGGCATTTTTCTATCCAGTGACACTCACCTCCTTGCTGGTCCTCAAACAGGACACTCCATCTCCTGACTGTTGTTGGCTATCTCCCATGCCTGGAATTCTCTCCCTTTTTCATCTCTACTTTCTAACTTCCACAGTTTCCTTCAGGTCTCAGCTAAAATCTCATCTTCCATGCAGAGTATCCTCAATGAAAACAAGAAAACAGTCAGCTTTACCAAAATAATTTTCTATAGTATTTCACATCTTCACAATTATACAGATGGGAAGAATAGAGAATATAGTATCTTATTCTGCCTTATTTCCTTATTTTTTCAAAAAGCATTGACTCAGTTGAGCAAAATTAAACTTTAAAGCCTCTCAATCAAGGTGTTTCTCACATTTATATTAAAATCTTAGAAGATTCTATGACACTTACAACTATTGAGGTTACCTTGTTCAATAATCCACTGAGAATCAGAACTTCAACTAGTGTTATTTTCCATTGCCATGGAAAAAAATTCATTGGGGTCCAAACAGATTTCAGGTTCTTTTTTGATGGCAAAATGCCCTGAAAGTTATCACATTTCGAAGTGGCGTTATACTTCTTGAGTCACCCCTCCCCCCACCCCCCACCCCCACAACACTACAAAGTGTCTTCAATGAAATTCATACTCATTTGAAAGAGATCAGCCTATCCACGCTGGAAAAACAAAGTGAATGAAAAATTAATATAGTCAGAATTAAGACATGCAGTTGGATGGGAAGTCTACTGATGCATCAGTAGATGCATCTTGGAGAGGTGGTTACAGGTGGACAATGAGCTGGGCTCAGATTTTAATGGGAGGAGATCAGGATGTATCACATTAGGGAAACTACAAAGTACTTAAGAAGATCTCAAAGTACTTGCTATTGCAGAAAATCATCCTTTTGGTAGTTATAGAAGATCTTGAATTAGCCCTAGGTGTTAGAGTTTCTAGTGAGTACTCTCCATCATGGACATATGTAGCCAGATAAGGAAATGGACTAGTCTTGTAAAGAGAAGTAGATGAACTGAATATTACAGAGGTACCTCTGACCTATTAAAATAATGACAAGAAGTTTTCTTGCACCTTTGTGGGCTCTTTAGGTAAGATTTACTGAAATAAATAGACAAGAATTGTGCAGGATTAGAAGGCCTGGAGTAATGTTATCATCAGGGTAGGAAAAATCTATATTGATGAAGTCACAAATTTGTTGTTTTAAAGTACATATTTCATACTTTAAAGTATGATAAAATTATAAATAGCAGTGAAATGTTTTACCTAACATTGTTTTTCACATTACATTCATCACCAAGTTTCCATGTATCACCATTTAGGAAAGCTGCATTGTACTTTCTGGATGGTAAGCTATCATTAATTGATCTTGCTTAGGACATCACAAACAAATGTCCTGGCCATTTAAATACTGCTTTTTTCAACATATTGTAATAAAGAATTCAGTTTTTGTTATGTGCTATTATTTTCTCCTCTCTCTAATCTGGGATCGTTACATATACATATCTATATATCTCTATCTATATATATGTATATATCTACCCTATATGAAATGGTGTCTCCCAAGGGTGACCTTATTAGTATCTCTTAGTAGCATAGGTACACCACCAGAAAGCAAAACTTGTCCTTTTACATGTCTTTGAAGTCATGAAAATATCACATATAAAGGCAATACTTTTGCTAAATAATTATAGAAGTAATGAAGAGTTTGTTAGTGACTGTGGCAAGTGAATTGATTAATTATTTAACTATTTAATGATTTGAGGCAGAATAATGAGTTTTCAGGAGGAAGTAGAATAACGGAGCTTAAGAGGTATTGTTCTAGTGAGGTCCATGGCTGAGCTACAGAAATGTTTTGTCTTTGACAGTGAGTGGCACCATAGGATGGAACTATATTAACCTTTCTGGCTGCAACACCACAGCAGAGTGATGTTCTGAATGAACAATGGCTCCTAGACCCCTGCCCTGAGCCCTCACTTGTACCTCATCACTTCACAGCTATTCTATAGCCTAGGTGATTTTTCCATGGATGTATTACCCCATACTTTCCTGTGCTTAAGCTCACTTGCCATTTTCTACCTTCTTCAAATAGCTTTTCATGGCCTCCCTAGAGATCTTTGGCTTCTTGGCCTGGAATTCACTGCCTGGAAGAGTTCAGTGTCATCTATAAACCCAGAGATGTTGCTGTGAACTCCCTCTTTCAGATCATTTGTAAAACTGTTAACTAAGACCAGTCCTGGCACAGCTTCCTGGAGGGATAAACATAGAGAAACAGCATGGGATAAGTGTAAAAAACCAGGAATGAATGAAGTAACAGGCATAGTTTGGGCAAAATCAGGGGTGAGAAGCCACTGCAGTTAGGAAAATAAGTAACAGTGAGACTAATAGGATAACATTAAGCAGTGTTTTAAAGGTAAAAGGAGAGCAGACAGCATCTATTGAGGAACAACAGGATAGCATAGTGATGAAATTCAGTAATGGAAGACACATTACAGCCACCTCTTGATTATTAGTTCTAGAGAAGGAGACCATTGGTGTTCATGGTATAGGATGATGGATAATAAGCTAACACACAGCAGGAAAGGTAAGCTTTATCTTTGGGCATCAGCTATGAGGTGTTGAGTTAGCAATGAGGAATTCATCCCCAGGACCCATGGCAGTAAAGATGGAGGTGGTGATGAGGAAAAGGTAAGGCAGACAGAACTCTAGATGGAGCCCAAAAATGGACATTGGAATCATAGCTTGGCTACTTTGTACCTGTGGGTCCTTAGGCATACCATTTACCCTCTGTGTGCCTCAGTTTCCTAATATAAAAAAATGAGTTTGATTTCATGATCTCTAAAGCCTTTTTCAACTCAAACATTTTATTATTTGGCTGAGAGGTGGGGAGGGGCTGCAGAATAAGACTATGAAGCAGAGGAAGGTATCCTAAGATCAGGGAAGGAGGAGTTAGGGCTGGGATAGCTAGAAGTGGAGAGATAACTTGAACCTCATGTAGCTAATCTGAGCACAGATAGTATCAATTAGACTATGTCATATCTGAAGGCAGTCACAATAATCTTTGGATTGAATGAAAGGGAAAAACCATAATCTGGAAAATTGACTGATAAGAAGGTTAAACTGGAGTATAATTAGAGTTTTGGCAATTCTAAGGGAAAGTAATGGAAAGAGTTGGCACTTGTCTGGGTGTTCAGAGAAGAGAAGAAAGGGAAAGAGAAAGACACCAGATTGTCAGGGTTGACAGAAAAGGAGGAGAAAAGGTTTGGAGAGGTAGTAACTTTGGCTTGATTTTATACTTAAAATTCTGGAGTTAAAAATCCAAGGAAAACAGATACACAATGATGAAGATGCTCCTTTAGAACAATGGACCTCTTGTGCCCTTTACTTCTGAATAATTTGGATGTAGCCAGAATGACAATTCTTGATCTAGCAATGATACCTTCTCTATCTCCTCCTGCTCCTCCCCCTGGCTAAAAGTCTCCTCTCCTTCCTCAAATATTCTTACAGTAATATGTCTGGATTGTGCCTTTGCCCCCATTATTTCCTACTTTGAATTATCCTTGACTATGCCCACGTCTACCACCAAAGAAGGTAAACTCTCAGAGGGCAAGAACTAGGCCATTTAAAAAAAAATCTTTGTTTGTATCAAAGGCCTGGCACAGTGCCATGAATATAATTGTTGAATTTAATTGAACGATTTTTTGGGTCATTCTACAATGCTACCAGTCAACAAGTCAGTCAACACCATTTATGCAATGCCTGCACTATGATGAAACACAGAAGGTTCTTAAAAATATGGCTTCTTACATACAGGAGCTTATAGTCTAATTGAGGACACACACACACACACACACACATATACATATATATAAGCTGAAGAAAGTATTTTGTTGTTTTTCTTATTTAGTTATGGCTGGCTCTTCACGACCCCATTTGGGGTTTCCTTGGCAAAGATATTGGAGTGGTTTGCCATTTCCTTCTCCGGCTCATTTTACTGATGAGGAAGCTGAGGCAAACAGGGTGAAATGACTTGCCCAGGAAGCATTTACAGAGTCATAAATGAAAATTGATGAAATAGAAACTAACAATATACATTCTGAAAAGGTTCTGAGTAGGGAAGCGAACAAACTCATGATGGATAAACAGTTGAAGATTCCCAGACATCTGAGTTTGTATCTACATTTATAAGGTGGTGAAAAATACAGATTATCAGAGAGGGAAGAACTTTTCATACATCCTATACATATGCAAAGGCAAAGGTTAAAAATGGCACGCACATAGGCAAAGGTTTAAAACATGGACAAAATGTGTATATTAAAGGAGACAAAAGGATATAGGGACATTACAGGACACTATTAAATAAGAAAATTTAAATTAAAACTACAACCTTGTCAATTGAATATAATGCTGGTGAAGAAAAATTCCATTTATCCTTTTATTTTTTAAATTTGTTTGTATTTATTCTATTTTATCTTTCAAAAATAACTTACTATTTAAATCCATGGCGATTGTGAGCAGTGATTTTCCCAGGATCTCAAGGATGCAAAAGAACTCAAATGCCATCCTTTGTACGTTAGCATAGTAATTTATGGTTAGGAGCCAGACACAGAATTATATGTACCACAGTCTTAGATGGCTATCTGTGACGGCTTGAGAAGGTGCCTTTAGGTATAACCTTGCACCATAGTTCTTAGTGCTAGAGGGTAAGAGGAAGACTACTTGGGGAGCTTTCCTCTTCCAGTTTGCTTATCATTCTATCGCAATGAGATTTGTATCTGACACTGCATTATTAATGTGTGGGCCTTTAAAAAAAAATTGGAATCATTTAACGTGAGAGAAGAGGAAGGCTGGATGAGTAAGGATTTGTGAGGCTCCTTTTGGTTTTGAAACTAACACAGACTCTCTGGTTGGTCTAGCACTCAGGAGACCAAGAGGATTAAACAGGAATGAATAACAAAATTGAAAGACTGAAAAATCAAAGTTAGCAGGGAAATTAGCACCAACCCATATATGTCCTTAAGATTAGCAAATCAGATTAATGTTAAGATGATTAAGGTAATAAGCTGAATGAAGAGGTTGATGTGTATGTGAAGAAGCTATTGGAAATATGATATTAATCAACAAATATTTATTGAGCATCACTATGTGTTGTTTTTTTTTTGGAGGGGGACGCCATGCGGGTTAAGTGACTTTCCCAGGGTCACACAGCTAGTAAGTGTCAAGTGTCTGAAGCCGGATTTGAACTCAGGTCCTCCTGACTCCAAGGCCAGAGCTCTATCCACTGTGCCACTTATGTGTGTAACATGGTTCTATGTTCCATGAGTAGATATTGAAATATAATATTTATGCATGATTTTATCTTAGTTATTTGTGTATATACATATAAGCACATTTGTATGTTGTATATATGCTCATATGTTTACATATGTATATATATACATAAATACATTTGTGTATGTATGTGTGTATGTGTGTCTCCATAAGGGTTCAGATGGCATTTTAGTGAAACTTTGTGTCTCACCCAAGGCCTCAGTTTCAATGCTCTGAACAGTATATTTTAACTAAATATTTCATGAGGTGAATTGTTGAAGATGTGGCCTATGACTTCGAAGGAGGGAGCTCACAATCTAGTTGGAGAAACAAGACTAACCATTCTCTCCCCTAATTATCAGGTAGTGATGAGATCTGTGTGTATAGAGGTATGCTTCAAATATAATGTATTTGCTCTGAACAGATTGGTTGTCTTAGATTATTACCATGGGGAGAGGTGGTAGAAGGAAGCAACAAAAGATGACTGGGAAGGTGATAGAATATGGACTGAGAATGTTGCAAAAAGTAGAATGCATTTTGTAAAAAGTTTCATGATTGTTAAGGCTGCCCGATACACATCTGGGTTAAAAATCAGAGAATTTAGTTTTCTAAGTATATTTCAGTTGTTAGCATTTTCTACCACATTGGGAATTCCTCATTATCCATAGCCATATGTATCCTTCCTATAAGTTTTACCTCTTCCAGTAAGCTTTCCCTGATCATTCCAGCCCAAGGAGATTCCTTTCACCTTTAAAATCCTGTAATAATAATAATTAGGGCAGCTAGGTGACAGAGTGGATAGACTACTAGGCCTAAAGTCATGAAGACCTGAGTTCAAATCCAGCCTCAGACACTTACTAGCTGTGTGACCCTGGAGAGGTCACTTAACCTTGTTTGTCTCAGTTTCCTCATCTGTAAAATGAGCTGGAGAAAGACATGGCAAACCACTCCAGTATCGTTGCCAAGAAAACCTCAAAAGGGATCATGAAGAATTGGACAGGACTGAAAATGATTAAAAAATAATAATTAGTGGAGAGGAAACTGAGGCCAGTTAAGTGATTTGCCCAGGGTCACAGACCTGGTGTCTGAAGCCAGATTCAAACTCAACTTCATGATTCTGTCAGGTACTGTATCCACTAGATTACCCAGCTGCCTCCTATAGCAATGTCACTTATTTTGCACTAATCAGAATGGCTTTGGGTTGTTACTTAACACTCCACGAGTCTGTCCTTTCCCTCTTTAGCTAGTTGGTGAGTGCCCAGAAAGCTGGGGATATACCATACTTTGTTGTACTCCCCCCTTGAGCTTAGGGCAGCTGGGTGGTGCAGTGAATAGAGTGAATAGAATGCTGGGCCTGGAGTCTGAGAAGACCTGAGTTCAAATCTAGCTTCAGACACTTACTAGCTGTGTGAAAGTCACTTAACCCAGTTTGCCTCAGCTTCCTCTTCTATGAAATGAGCTGGAAAAGGAAATGGCAAACCACTCCAATATCTTTGCCAAGAAAACCCCAAAAGGGGGTCATGAAGAATTGAACACGTCTGAAACAACTAACAACAACCCTGCTTATTTAGCACAAAGCGAAGTACATAGTAGACGTTCACTGATTTGTTTCAATTTGAGAAACATTTATTATGTACCTATGAGCAAAGTGCTCTTCCTAAATTGTTTCTTGTGTCCCCTAAGAGTACGTGTCTAACTAACTAATAAGACTTTGTTCTCACTCTGATGTTGCAGAAAGAATAATAACTGCAGACTCAGAAGACGTGGGGTAAAATCTCACCCATGATAGTTACTATCTGTGCCATCTCTAGCAAATCATTTAACCTCCCTGGACCTCAGATTCCTCACCCATAAAATGAGAGGACTGGACTTGATAGCCTTTAAGGGCCCTTCCAGATCTAAATTGATGATCCTATGAATTTCTCCCTGTGAACTCCCTCCCTTAGAAACCCCACACATTTCTGCAGCTGCAAAAGCTTCCCAAATCCATACTCCCATTCTTCATTTCTCCCTTTATTTCTCTATCTATCTGCAACTTCTGGCTGGACTTGTCCACCTGCATAGAAACTATCACCTTTCCCTCCAAGCTCTGTCCTTTCTGACTTTTGATTAGACAGCCTGGGTGTTCCATAAGTATCCACTCAATATCTGGGCTGTATGGAATGTTCAAGGAGATCTAGCACCTCTGGTGTGAGGGCTCAGGGCTGCTCATTCTCCTTTGTTGTCTACCTGCCACTCAGCCTGTGCCCCAAGAAGCTATAGCACTAATTGGCCACACCTAGGTTGAGGGGTCACTGATGGGCCTCAAACTGGTTGGGGAGTTAGGGAGGTGTCTATCCCCAGCATGTGAAGACTTCCCCAACAGCACGGCAGATGAGAATAATTTATTCCAACAGGTCATGATGGTGGCTGAAGCAGGCTCTGTGGGGCACTCAGAAGTTGGTCAGACATTAAAGACACCAAGGTTATCCACTGCATCCAGGACTATCATTAGTGCCCTTGACTTTTGTTCTGTCATTGGACTTCAATGCCTCTGGAAGAGAAAGTGAAGCTGAAGACTTTGTGCAACTCTGCCTCACTTAAATTCAATTCATGCACAAGTCAAGATGTCACCTGTCGGGATTGGTCCTTTTGGAAAACACAGAACTAACAACAACAACAAACTCAACTTCTAGATGTCATTCAAGAGGAAGTTTCACAGAATATTAGGTAGATCCTCCTATGGGCAACGAATATGTGATTAGACAAGAATTGCATAAGATGTGAGGAATGGATGGGTTTCTTTTTGTTGTGCCCTTATGAAAGTACCATCACAGATGAGAGAACAGATCCATCAGTCTCCATCAGTTTCTAATATTATTGATGAAATGCATAGTGTAATGTCCTAAAATACATATTTAGAGAGGAGTGAAAGGGAATCAATAATGGGATTTTGTTTTCTCCCTGCTTTTTCTCCCTTTCCTAGCCCTCCCTGAAGGGAGTACTATGTCATTTCTTCAGATTCTTATTGAACTTGCGTCTTCTCTCCTATGTAACAAGGGCAGGCTGCTGGCTTTCAGCCTTCGATGGGCTGGGATTTGGCTGGTTTTTATTCCTTAATGTCAAGGTGAAAAAGCTCAGTGAGGCTTCAGCTTGAAGCCAGGAGGAGGGAGGCTCAAAGGGATGGTTTTGGTTGGTGTGCATAAGAGCCGGCGGCACATCGGTTTTTCCCACATCTCCAGACTAGACGGACTCGTTTACGCGGCTCCTCTGAGTTTCCCCAAGCTCGGCTGCCTTCTTTCTTCCCCGGGGGTGGAGGGTTAGAGCAGTGCGGGGGTCTGGGGACAACTTGGCCGGTGCCAGGTCCTGATGTTCCGGGCCGGGGTCATAGCTACTGCCAGAGGGTAGGTGGTGCTGTTGCCGTGACTGTGGCTTCCTCATTGGAGCGGGGAAGAGAGGCGGAATGTTTAACTCCGTGACATGAAGCGGAAGTGTGGAAGAGCCATCACACTCACGCTGCCTGCCTGGAACTCCCGCCGCCTCGGACCCTCCGCTTGAGCTCGCGCTCGCCGGGCCGCCTGCTACTCGCCCCTGGCCGGGCTCTCTCCGCTCCTGGAGCTGAGCTTCTTGCGCTAGGTCCAGAGGGGGAGGCAGGTAAGAGGCTGTGGGATGGAGGGAAGAGAAGAGAGGGGTCCTGCCCAGTGTCCTCAGGTCCTAGGGAAGGGGGCACCCGGGTGCCCACTGCTTCTGCTGTCACTTTCTCCCAGGCCAGAGGAGCGCGTCGGGCCCCTCACTTGTAGGCCCCGGCAGGGACTGTCGCGTGTGCCCAAGCTGTCCGGGGACGGGGAGGCCAGAGGGGGCCTCTCCAAAGAGCGGTGCGGGGGTGGAGGAGAGGATTGGGTTCCCGAGTGCCCGGCTGCGGGTGACAGCCCTGGTGGCAGCTTCGGGAGGGCACTTCCCGGAGTGTGGCCAACCCTTGGGAATCGAGTGGAGAGCTCAAGAAAGAAAAGGGGAGGCGAGGGGAAGTTCCGACGTAACTTTGATTATTAGGGAGTTCAATGTTCAGACGTCGGCCTTGACTTTGGCTCGGGCCGGGCAAAGTTTCCTACGCTGAAGTGCAAATCGCTCCTTCTCTTCTGCAAGGGTAACGCGGGCCAAGAATGAGCTACACTTTCTGCCTTTTCCATCCTTTAAAGCACTTTCCTGACGTCCAGAGCACTTAACAGAGCAAGTGAACCCGCGGGCGTGACCGGAGGAAGCTTCCAACTTTCTTGCGCATTCTACAGTTTTTCTCCTCTCCTGCCTCCTCTCTGCCGGCATTCTAGCCTTCCCCTCCCTGGCTCCAGCCCTTACCGCTTTAGGGAGACACCAGCTTTTCCTGTTCATGAACCTAACCTTTCTCTCCCCCCACCCCCGTCCCCCGTCCCCCGAAAGAATTTTGGAAAGAATACGTTTACAGAAAGTAAAAGAAACATAAATAAACAAAAAAAATGGACTTTGTAGTTGGTCTTTTGTTCATTTTTGTTCAGGCAACATTGTGCCTGTCAAATTGGGTCAGCATGTCCTCTAAGTAGAGATTATAGGGAACTTAACTTGCCCTTCAGAGTCTCATAAGAGTGGATGCGTTCAATAATTGTAGATTACTGCAAAATTAGGATGATATAAAGGACACTTTGGCCTCTTCCTCTGATCTTAAACAATTATAAAAAGAAAAGCCATTTTTTCTACACATCTAATCTTGAGATTTCTTTTCTCTTCAAGTTTCAAAAAGGAAACAATATTGTGTAGTCGTCCTGATCTCTGAGATTGAGTCTAGTGTTTTCATATCAAGTGAATTTACCCACCTTACACTGTTTAGTAAGCCTAGGCAATGTGGGATTCCTTAATCTCTTTCATCGTTTGTAAAACTTTAATGGATATTTTGATAACACTGAATTTGCCCTCAAAAAAATAAAGTTGTCAGTAAGTTGTTGGGCTTAAGAATCAGTGTTTGTAAAGTGTTTTGGGGTCCTCTTCATGTAAGTGCGGCATGGTTATTTTTATTACTATTTTTTTAGTGATAAGGTGAAACTGACAACAACAGATTGGACCATTCAAAAAATGTGGCAATAATTAACTTCCATGGTTTGTGTTGTCATCCTATTGTAGAAAAAAAAAAGTTGGGATTTTCCATGAAATGTTTTTTTCTATTAAAACGTATGTTTATTTTAACATTCATGCTGATTTCAAAATATCTAAATTCAAACTCCTCATCTGGACTCATTTGAAATACTCTAGAAACATTTCTGTAATGCACAGACAATAAAGGCATTCAAGACTGGTTAATTTTTTTTTTCCTGTACAGCAAGTCCATTTCAGGCAGTTTCATTCCTTTTTAATTTTCAAAGACAAAAGAGATGACTGCATTATAATTATAGCACTGGTCCCTTGTAGAGCCTTTGTTCTAAACTCCTGCTACACTAGTGAGAGATTTTACAGAATTACAGAATTTTCTATAAGTTGGAAGATAGCTCAGAACTCATGGAGTCCAACCCCCTCATTTTAGAGATGAGGCCCAGAGACTTGAATGGACTTGCCTAGGGTCATGGAACTACATGGGGGCATGTCCAGGTGTAGAAACTATAACTTTTGGTCTCTCTGAAACATATTTTCCATATACTCCACTGCAACTCTGCAAATTTATATGAATTAAAGAGTAGTCTGCAGTAAGTTTCTTTAATCTCTTGCAGCTTAATCTTCTTAAGGTGAATGTGTTATTATTTTTTAAACAGAGAAAGGAGAATTAATATTTAGCTCCTCAGTTTTGGCAAACCTGTATATTTTCCTGAGAGGATGGTAGCATAATTGAACAACAAAGATTTTTCTTTATCAGTAAAGCAAAAAGGTAACTAGCTTTCTTTCCCCTACCGTTGAAGGGAGTGTCAGGATATTTTAAAGACTGAGAGCAATATCCAAATATTAAGTACAAAGATTTGGGTCTAAAAATGGATGGTCAAAGATCTTGGGAACCAAAAAACCTTCTTGCCAAATAAGGAAACTTGGCAAGTAGTCTAGTGTATTTTAAGTTAGTACAAGAGTGAGTGCTATTGGCAATATATTGGCAGTTTGCCTATCTGGAATGAGCAGAGAAACTGACTTTGACAGGGTTGCAAAGTTTTAAACTGAAGTAATCAGGGGTGTGGAATGAATAATTAATTATCAGAGAAAACATTTGAGAAATTAGAATGTGAATAATAGGAAGAGAGGCCAGAAGTAAAGCTATTATAGTGTTCCGTGTAGCTAGGTGGTACAGTGGATAGAACTCTAGGCCTGGAGTCAGTAAGACTCATCTTCCTGAGTTCAAATCTGTCCAAAGAGTGACCCTGGCAAGTCACATAACCCTTTTTGCCTCAGTTTCCTTATCTGTAAAATGAGCTGGAGAAGGAAATGGCAAACCTTTCCATTATCTTTGCCAAGAAAACCCCAAAAGGGGTCACAAAGAGTCAGTCACAACTGAACAACATCAAAAAAGACAGTGTTGAGTTATAAAAATGAGGTAGACATTTGATTCTAGTGAAGATATCTAATGAGGTTGTGAATCCAGATCATGAAGACAAAGAAGAAAAGAATCACAAGTCTCAATGGAGATACCCATGCAAATACTCCTAAATGTCTTAGAATGAGATGATCAAATGCTAAGCACCTAGAATTAAAAGTAGTAATTTAGATCATCTGTTTTTCATTTTCTTACAACCAATACAGTTTGACAGCCAGATTTTCTTGTCTACCCAAGGAAAGTCAAGGCCAATCTTGGCCTGACTTAGGTAGCTAGATTGTGGGAGGTGACATTCTTTTGAAGTGTGGGCCATCTCCCACTGTCTTTCCAGATCTCATATACTGATGTCAGTAAACAATTCAGTTAATACATCCCTCAAATATATCAGCAGTGACTAGAAAGCCATACCTGGTTTGGGAGGAAAGTTATGAATGTCTGAAGTTTAGGTGGATTTCTTTAATATTTAGAACCTGCTGTCCCAGCTTTTCCTAGAACAGTTGCTTGTTGTAACAGCAGGTTAGGGATAAAAATAAGACCTGGGATTTTATTGATGGAGAAAACTCCCAGATGAGGAAATTCTCTCTACCAATGAATTCTTTGCAACTTAAGAATATAAGACAGCTGCCTCGAGCTCCAAGAGATTAAGTGTTTTCCCAACATTCACACGGACAGTATGTGTCAGAGGCTGACTGGATCAGTAGCTAAATAACCTTAAATAAAGAGTTTTATAGGGCAAAGTGTTTACAACTTTTCTAACGTCCCAAATTGAACTTCAGATGGACAACATATCAATAAAGTATTTAGGAAAGTATGAAATTGATCTGCGTACAAAAGAAAAACAAAACAGGTTGAGGATAAGTTGATTTTGAGGGATACAGTCAGGGCTTGTCTTGTTAAAGTGACAAACTTGACATTTATCTTTAGCATTGTTCCCCCTGCCTCCCCTCTTCCCCCTCCCCCGCCCACTGGAGGTACATATTCCCCAGCACCTACCTTCTGCCTCCCAAGTGCTTGGAATCCCCCTTAGCAGTATCTAGACTTGTATTCCTTTCTTCTACGCCAAATTAAAACTTACCTATTCTCTGTCATACATCCCAAGGGTCCTGCTCTCCTCTAGGAAACCCTGATAAGCTAGTTCTTTTTTAATTTTTTTTTTGCTTTTTGCTTTATTTATTATTAGTTTTCAACATTCACTTTTATAAGATTTTGAGTTCTAAAATTTCTTCCCTCCCCTTCCCCAAGATGGCATACAATCTGATTATTCATATATAATCACATTAAACATATTTCCACATTAGTGAAAGAAGAATCAGAACAAAAGGGAAAAACCATGAGAAAGAAAAAAAAAGAGAGAGAAAATAGTATGCTTCAATCTGTATTCAGACTCCTTAGTTCTTTCTCTGGATGTGGATAGCATTTTCCATGAGTCTTTTGGAATTGCTTTAGATCATTGCTTTGCTGAGAAGAGCTAAGTCTATCAAAGTTGATCATCACACAGTGTTGCTATTACTGTATACAATGTTCTCCTGGTTCTGCTCATTTCACTCAGCATCACTTCATGTAAGTCTTTCCAGGATTTTCTGAAGTCTGCCTGCTCCTCATTTCTTATGGAACAATAGTATTTCCTTATATTCATATAACATAACTTGTTCAACCATTCCCCAATTGATGGGCATTCCCACAATTTGCAAAAGAGCTGCTATAAATATTTTTGTACATGTGGGTATTTTTCCCTTTTTTAGGATCTCTTTGGGATACAGACCTAGTAGTGATTGTTATTTTTTGCCCTCTGTTCTGTAAGAGGACCATGACATCAGGAAGGAAATGCCATGACTTGCAAATGAGTTGGTTTTAAGTGAGGGAGGACTGCAAAGTCACCACCTTTCTCCTGGAGCCATCTGGGTCCAGTGGCAGGACAACTGGAGATGACCCTTATTGTCTAGCTAGTGCCTGGCACAGAGTTAATGCTGAGTAACTAACTGCTTGCTGATTGATCGTCATAAAAGTTCACATTTAAAAAGCTTCGAAGTTTGCAAATCATTTTACACATTGTCTCTGGATCACCACTTGTTGGAAATGTTCTGTAGTTGATTCTTGTATGGTTTAGAAAAGGTCCCTTCCCATTCTAAAATCTGTGACTGTTATTAAAAATGATGAAATAACTAAAATTCTAGACAACATGTTTCATTTAATCACATCCACAATGACATTTCAAAACTAATTCTAAAGAATTAACATATAGATAAAATAGTGAAAACTATTACCTTAAGCTCAGTAACATGTGATGATTTATGCCACATAAGGCTTTCACTGAGGAACTTCATACCATATGGACCTAGCAATTCTGTTAGTGACCTCATTTCTGATGTGTGTTGCTGGATCAAAGGGTATGCACAGTTTTATAGCCCTTTGGGCATAGTCCCAAATTGATCTCCAGAATGATTGGATCAGCTGATGAGCTGGTTCTTGCTGATGAGTTAGTCAATTCAATTCAATTCAAAATATACTTATTAAGAACCTACTATGTGCAAATTAATTAGTCAACCAATATATTACTGAGTACCCTTTCACATAAACAAATTCCTCAAGCTCAGGAAAATGTACTTTGCTCTAAAAAGCCCTTGTCAGTAGTAGAAAGGCAAGGTAAATAGGGCTACAAAGCCTTGACTCTTAGAGCTTAGGGAGATGTCCCTAAGCAAAAAGAACTTGTCAACTGGTGAATGCCATTGCAAGGGGCAGCTTGAAAATAATTCCCCAAAACAGTTTCAGTGGGAGATGCTGTGTCAGAATATGCACCTTATCAGTCAATGTGAAAGCAAGTGGCGTGAGTGGTCTCAGATTTGGCTTGCCAATATGACTTACTGTAGTTAGTATTAGGTTTCTAGGTCCCAGTGCTAGCATATGCATTTCTGTTCCCTCAGAGTTTGATCAGCTTAGTTTGGTATCCAATCCTTGTCTACTTTTCTGTAGTAGAGTTGGCTCTGGGACTTCCCTTAAACATGTATATTTAGGACTGTGGAAATAGTGGAATAGAGGTTGAGGAAGTCTTCTCACCAGAGAAAATACCAGTGGAAAAAAAGGCAATGGATACATGCCATCTTGGAGGAAAGTACAATGTGGATATGTTCTTTTTAAGGAATTTATTACTGGACTATTTGACATTTTGACAGTGACTTAGATGAAGACACATATACATAATTATTAAATTATTAAATTAGGTGATGTGAAACTGAGACGAATGAATAGCAGGATCAAGATCCCAAGAGATCTGGACAGGTTAGAACAATCTGCCAATTCAAATATAATGAAATTTAATAAAGGTAAAAGTCAAGTCCTATACTGCAAAAATAACTCCGCAATTACAAGATTGAGGTAGAATGGTTATACAGTAGTCCTTGTGAAAGAGATCTGAGGGTTTTATTGCATGTTCTTGTTCCTCAGTAGTTCCAGTCCTGTCCAACTCTTTGTGACCCCATTTGGGGTTTTTTTGTGGCAAAGATACTGGACTGGTTTGCCATTTCCTTCTCTAGGTCATTTTACAGATGAGGAAACTGAGGCAAACAGGGGTAAGTGACTTGCCTAGAGTAGCACAACTAGTAAATGTCTGAGGTCGGATTTGACTCTGGCACTCCTTTCACTGTACCACCTAGCTGCATAATAAGATTAACATAATTCAGCTGTGTGGTGTCAGTGGAAAAAGTTAATGCGACATTAGACTATGATACAAAAAGCATAATATCCAGATGCAGTACAGTACAAAAAGAGTATTGACTCTGGAGACCAAGGTCCTAAGTTCAAAACCTGCCTCTGGGGTTTACTACGTGTATGATCTTGGGCAAGTCACTTCACCATCCTCAGCCTCAGTCTCCTCATGTGTAAAATGAGGAGGTTGGACAAAAAGGCCTCTGAGCTCCTTTAATAGTCAAAAAGGTCCCTGAGGTCCAGCCTTAGATCTATTATCTTGTTCTGGGCAGACTACGTTTGGGGTACTATATTTAATTATGAATACCATATTTTAGGATTGTTGACAAGTTAGAACTTGCCCAGAAAAAGATCAGAATAAGAATACTGACCATAGGATGGTCAGTCAGGTCAGCTAGATGGCACAGAGGGTAAGAGTAGTGGACTGGGAAGTCAAGAAGACCTAAATTCAAATTCTGCCTCAGACACTTCTCAGCTTGACCTCGGGCAAGTCACTTAATCTCTCTCACGTTAGCTGCAGTTATTATTATTATTATCGACTGAAAGACCTGGAGATATTTAGCTTGAAGAAGAACAGATTTAAGCAAGATATAATATTCACTATTCAAATAGCTGAAGGACTGTCACATGGATCCCAGCAGGCAGAACTAGGAAAAATGGGAGGACACTGCAGAGGTGGATTTAGGTTTCATGTAGGGGATGGGGGAAGAAACAAAAAATAAAATAACATAACAAAATAAAATGACAACAAACAACAATGACAGCAAAAACAAACCCACCCCTTCCTAACATTTAGAGATATCCAAAAGTAGAAGGAATTGCTTTAGAAGTCATAGCTTTCCTCTCACTCAAGGTCTTTATGGAAAACCTGTATGATCACATGTTGATTACTTGTCAGGATATTGTAAAGAAGAGCAGCTAGATGGTGCAGTGGGTAGGATGCCGGGCTGGAACCAGAAAGACCTGAGTTCAAATTTGGCCTCAGATACTTATTAGCTAACTGAGCCTGGGCAAGTCACTTAACCCTGTTTGCCTCAGTTCCCTCATCTGTAAAATGGGATAGAGAAGGAAATGGCAAACCACTCTAGTATCTTTGCCAAGAAAACCCCAAATGGGGTCATGAAGAGTTGGACACAACTGAAAAACAACTGAACAACAACAACGTATTATAGAGAGAATTGATGTGCAGGTGTTATGGCTTCTGAGGTCCCTTCCAACTCTGAGACTCTTTGCAGTTCTGTGAATTGCCTTTGAGATCTACTTGCCAGCTCTGAGCCTGAACACCCTTACCAAGATATTTCTCTATGCCTAGGGAAGTTTTTTTTTTCATTCTAAAAAAAAAATTTTGTGTGTGTGGACCCCGTCTTAAACTAATATTAAATGTGTAAAATAAAATACTTAGGATTCCAAAGGAAACAATTATGTTAAAATAGTTATCAAACTAGTCTTTGAAAAGGTTAAGGACCCCTGCCTTAGAGTACTTCCTGTAATAGAATTGTGGGATTTTAAATTGAAAGGGGCTTCAGTGGCCATCTAATCTGATCTCTACTTGTAAAAACAACCCTCTCTATGAGTTGTCTGCCAAGGGCACATCTAGCCATTCTGTGAAGTTGTCCAATGAGAGGAACCCCCTACCTTCCGAAGTGACTGTAGCCTCTGATATGTCATAAGGCAATTCAGGCTGATGATCATTGTGGACTATTGAGGGAAATATTTTTGGTCAGATCACAGCCTTTCTGTGTTCCTCAAATTATATCACATAGGTATCTGCCTACTCTGCCCAGAAGGAGGCCCATTAAATTAAAGTGTTCTGTCCAATTGCTATACAAGTGTGTGTTTTGGGAGCTAGCTGCTCCCCTGACTCTTAATATCATCATATTCTAAAATAATCTGTTGCTCAGATCCTGGTAAGGACTGTAAGAGTGTAGAGAGATGGGTTTCTAAATTGGACTTACATACATCAATGCTGCAGTGTTTATTTCTAGTATGTGAAGTATGGGGAAGTTGTTTTCCAATATAAAATCTGATCTGTGAAGGATATTATTGATGCACTTAGTATCTATATAAAGAGTATGAGAAAATGAGAAAGAACTCAGAGGTTATATAAATAGGGGAAGCTATGACTCTGAGGTCATAACTTAAACCTGGTGGGACCATTTTCATAGCTGGTTCTTCTTAGCATAGTTTAGTATAATCTTGTTTCAAGGGGAACCAGAAAGATGAAGAAATGTCATTGACTATAATTTTTAATCAAGCATCAAAAGTCATGGGAGAAATGAGACAGTGTGATAGGGTTATAAGAGCACTAGATTCAGAGTCAGAGGTCTGGGGCTGATATCTCTCCTTTGTCACTATTAGTCAGGTCACCTCTCTGGGTCTCAATTTCCTCGTCTGTAGAATGATAGGGTCAGACTAGATGGCTGCTAAGGCCCCTTATAGCACAAATCTAGGACCTCATGTCCTACTAAAGGCCCACACGTTCTGGGGAGCCCAGCCTGACCTTGGCCTAGACTTGCAGTATTAGATCAACGTGATGCAGTTCAATAGTGAAGAATGCAGGACTGAGTTAGGATCCAAGAAATGAACAACAAAACAAAAAGTTGTTTAAGCTTTGGACCAGTCACACTGAGACTTAAAAGGCATATTTTGCTCTCTACATTTGGAGAATGTGGGGCCAGGCTTGGAGGAAAAAGTTTCTCATATGGCTCCCAGGACCCACTACCCCATTCCCAAATGATATAATAAACTTTCATCATGATAGCTATTACTGTGCTCCTTTGGGGATATCATAAGGTTCTCATTGCATCCATGAGGGAAGAAGGAGTAGTGCTGAATCAGAGTCAGAGAATTATACAGTGTTAAAGGTTTTCTAGTCCAACTTCCATTCCTCCCTCTCCCCCCCATCAAATTCTGGAATGTCTTCAACATCTTATAGTGGTCCATCCTCCATTTGAGCACTTCCAATAACGAGGAGCTCGCATTTTCACAAGACAACCCATTCTGTTGTTGAATAGCTTCAGTTGTTAGGAAATTCTTTATATTGAACTGAAATCTGCCTCTTTTTAACTCTCTTAGTTCTGTCCTCTTGAACTATAAGTAATAAATCAAATTCTTCTTCTATGACAGACCTTCAAATATATTTGAAGGCAGCTATGTTTCCCCTTATTGTTCTCTTCTCCAGGCCAACTAATTCTCCACTTTTCTCAATCATTCCTCATTTGTGTCTCTTACTGTTCTGGTCCCCTTCCTCTTAACATATTCAGATTCAAGTGACCCCATTAAAATGTAATATTCTGAACTGAACCCATTGCTCATAGCAGCCACTGTGACTATCTTCTCCTTTCCCTATAGAGTGGAATCTCATATGAAACTTAAACGCATTCATATATGTATGCTAAGCCAAAAGAAAGAAAAATTATAATTTAAATAGTGAAGGCATTTTCACTTTGTTATTCTACTTATGAGTGAGTCTCAGATGGAAAGCACGAATCTGTTGTTCCCTCAGTCAATCCCAGTACCTGTGTGGCCTCCTAGAATTGTAGGATCATAGATTTAAAGCTGGAAGGGACCTTAGAGACCAGTCCCCCTCATTTTGCAGATAACAGTACTGAGGCACAGAAAAGTAAAGTGACTTGCATAGGATCACATAATTAGTGTCAGTCAGGATTGACCCTGGGTAAGTCACTTAACCCTGTCTGCCTCGGTTTCCTTATCTGTAAAATGAACTAGATAAGGAAATAGCAAACCACTCCAGTATCTCTGCCAAGAACACCTCAAATGGGGTTATAAAGAGTCAGACATGACTGAAACAATTGATTAATAACAGTATTTGAAGCCAGGTCTTCCTGGTTTCCAAGTCCAATGTCCAATCCACTCTATTTGGCCACCTCTCTATTTTCCTGTGCTGAGTGTGACTCTAGAATTTAGTTCATCATACCCATAAAGTATTGTGCTTAGGTTGGCAGTACTAATGAGCATTCCAGGTCAGCTGTGGTCCCTTTCACTTCTTTGTGTATACTGGCCTCTTGGGGAAGCAGGAAGAATAAAATCACATGATTGGTGTGATAGCCCTCTAATATAATTACAATGTGAAGTCCTTTTGAGTATCTTTCCTTTTTCTTTGCATTTTCTCTCAGCTAGGTCTTTACCTGTTTTTATTTTCTTGTATTTGAGTAGAAGTCCTGATTCCTGGCTTTCTCTTATCAGTAGCTTAGCTAGATGTGGTTTAAAAAAATTCAAATTGTTGCTATAGTAACCATCTCAGTTCTATCTGTTCTCTGATATAAACTGTCACTTTTTAAAGAGTCCTTAGTCCCTTTCTAGCTATAATTGTTTAAATATTGGCTTAAATTCAATCTTCATCTTCCATGCTGACTTTAGGCCCAAGCCTCTACATCAGATGTGAATCCATTATAATGGAAAATGGAGTGTTAGAGTAGAGTTCATAGGATAAGTGGCAAAATATAGGTGGAAGTGAAGATGATGGAAGCTACAGGCACCACTTTGAAACTACTGATACCTCTCAGATGCTTACTCTTTCTATGCACCCACTGGTGAGTTGCTTTCTTAACAAACTCTGAAGAGTCTGATCCATAATTTCATAATCTGCTCTTTCCTGTCTTCTCCAAAATCCTTAGCAGCAAAGAGTCAGTCAGTATTACAGCACCATAAAGCATAGCAACTTATTGTGCAGTAAGTGAGCCAGAAAATGAAATCTATTTGCTTCATATTGACTGGTCCAACTTTAGCGTCAATAGCAGACCCTATCAAAATGATATTTTTATGATGTAACCCTACTTTCTGTTGTCCTAGACATCAGTCATTCATTGTATCATTGTATTTACCTACTTTGGATGTGTAATATATAAAAATAGTGTCATTTCATTTGATACATTATATCAATTTAACTACATTGTATAGATATGCATGCATATATAACTATGTTTATGTTGTACATATTTGTATTTGGACTTGCTCTCTCTCCCATTAGAATATAAATTTATCATGAGTAGCTAGTATTTCATTCTTTGTACTCATATCCCCAGTAACTACCACACTGCCTGGCACAGAGTAGTTACTTTGTAAATACTTGTTGGTTGATTGATTTCTACCTCTACTGAAAAGAAAAAAAAAATATGACAAGAAAGTAGAACATTGGAATATATCTCTTGTTAAAAAAAAAAAAGGTAATATTCTTTGTTTTTATGTTTCCCACATTTTTTATCCACGGGTGATCTGTTATTTCCAAAATAATAGTGTGCTACTAGTTATTTCCAAAATTCCAGGCTTACTCTAGCCTCTAATGAGTTTTTGGTATACTATCCATACTCAAATAATCAGATGGTGAAAAGGATCTGTGTGTTCTCTCCAATTATGTAGATTGAGGCCTTTTTATGCCTGCCACTACGTTTGCCACAAAAAATCCACCTAATTGTTGAATGTCTTTCTCACTTTCCTTTGGTATCAAGGATGCAGCACACAGGATTTCCTTAGCTATTGCTTGTATTTGCTCTGGAGCTAGCCCATCTTCTTTAATCATAAATATGTATATGTGTATATATATGTGTGTGTGTGTATATATATATATAGTGTATATGTGTGTATATATATAATATATGTATATATATATATATATATATATATATAAAAATATATATATATATATATATATATATATATATATATATATAGGGCAAGGCAATTGTGGTTAAGTGACTTGCCCAGAGTCACACAGCTAGTGTTATGTGTTTGAGGCCAGATTTGAACTCAGGTCCTCCTGACTCCAGGGCTGGTGCTCTATCTACCATGCCATTTAGCTGCCCCTAATCATATATTTCTTTGATGACATCCTATATTCAGTTCTTCATAGTTCTTTTTGTTGTGTAACAATCTTCTTACACCCTACATCTGTCTCTCCATTGCCATTTGTAATATACATTTTCAATTCTTGAGAGACAGAAGTGTTCCATGAGCTCCAGACATACAATGACCTGGGTAGGATACTGGTACAATTTCCTAAAGTCCATCCAGGCTCTACTCGTGTTTCTAGGTAATCACAGAGCTAACTATATCTCTCTGCAGTGGAAGAGAAAGAAAAGACTATCTCTAATACAATTATAGTTTATCTCATCACTTCAAAAAGAGAATACAATACCCCTCTGAAGTCATCCAGGGACAAGCTCATCTGTCATACTTAATTACTGCATGTCTGAGCATGTGGTACTCAGAAGAACATATAAAGTTAGCATTGCTGTCACTGTTTCAAAATGGCGGTTGTTCTTCCATTTGAACATCAAAGTGTTGTTGGGGCTTTTACTGACAGAAGTTAAAATCAAGTGAATTTGCCATAAAATGTGTGCCTAATATGGGGACAGTTGTTTATTGTCCAAAAATGTGGACAGGTGGTACAAACTGTTCAGGAACATGAATGCACCATTATGTCCCTGATGGTAGAAGCTAAAGAATCCAATAAAAACACGTACATTTCTCCACCTGAAAAAAAAATCCAAACTCCAGCTATCTGTTGGGAAGAGAACAATGACTGTTTTGGGTGTAGTGCAGTGCTAGTCATGCTCTTCTGCAGAAGATTAGACCATCATGATAAATATTTTATGTTTTGAATTTTTTCATGGAACTATGAAGTTAGCAATGTAGTCAAAATGGCTCAGTCCAGAAAAATAGGTATTATCTTGCAAAGGGTACTATTCACCTCTGCATTGCTACAACAATTTTGTAGAGTTTCTAGACTTTGAAATTTGAGACTTGAATTTATCTACCACAGAGCCCTATTCTTATGATTTTCACTGTTGTTGTTGTTGTTGTTCAGTTGTTTCATTGGACTCTTTGTAACCCCATTTGGGGTTTTCTTGGCAAAGATACTGGAGAGTTTTGCCAATTCTTTATCCAGATCATTTTACAGATAAGGGAACTGAAGCAAACAGGGTTAAGTGACTGGTCCAGGGTCACACAGCCAGTAAGTGTCTGACTCCAGGCCTGGTACTCTATTCACTTTGCCACCTCACTGCCCCTATTTTACTTGATATAAGTTATACACATGGCAAAACATATTTCCATATTAGTCATGTTGTGAAAGTTTTCTCTCTGGAGTGGATAGCATTTGTCATAATAAGTCCTTTGGAACTTTGTATTAGCAAGCATTTATTAAATATTGACTAGATGCCAGGTACCATTCTAAGTGCTTTGCATATAAAGAAAGGGGGAAAAATGTGTTTCCTGCCTTCAAGGAGTTCCCCTTCTAATGGGAGAGATAGTATGCAAATACTATATGACACTGCCATGCAGTGTCAATCAAAGGTAATCTTAAAGGGAAAACATTGGGGGGGGGGGGGGTTTGAGGATGAGGAGACCTAGAAAGCCTTTGCAGAAGGAGGGATTTGAGCTGAGACTTTGAAAGAAACTAGGGAATCCAGGACCTGGAGATGAGCAAAGAGAGTATTCCAGTCATGGGAGACATGCAGTGAAAAGGCACAGGGTGGAGAGATTGAGTGTAGGCCAGTGTAGTTGGATCATAGAGTAAATTGATGGAATTAAAAGAAAGAAGCCTAGTTTTAAAGGATGAAGGCAGGTTTTAAAGAGCTTTAGCTGCCAGCATATTTTACATTTGGTCCTGGAGGTAACAGGGAGCCACTGTAATTTGTTGAATTGAAGGGGGATGATGGGGTCAGACCTGCCTTTTAGAAAAATAACTTTTGAGGCAGGTAGGTGGTGTGGTGGATAGAGCTCTGGCCTTGGAGTCAGCAGGACCTGAGTTCAAATACGGCCTCAGACACTTGACCCTTAATAGCTGTGTGACCCTGGGCAAGTCACTTAACCCTGATTGCCTCACCAAAAAGCAAAAAAAGAAAAAGAAAAGAAAAAGAAAAAAAAGAAAAATAACTCTGACATCTGCATGAAGGATGGATTGGAATGGAGCAAGACTTGAGGCAGGGATACCAAAGAGAAAACTATCACAGTAGTCCAGGTATGGGGTAATGAGAGTCTGTACCAGGGTGGTGGCTGAGAGTGGAGAGAAAGGGATGTATTGGGAGATGTTGTGAACATGTAAACAAAAAGATTTGGCAATAGATTTGGGAATTTGAGGTGATTATTAGTGAGGAGTTCAAGCTGACACTGAAATTATGAATCTGAATGAGTGGGACAGTGGTGATACCCCTTACAGTAATAGAGAAATCGGAAGAATGGAAGGTTTGGGAGGAAAGATGAGTTCAGTGAGTTTAAGTTACCTATGAGATAACCAATTAAACTGTCCAAAATGGGGGGGGGAGAGAAAGAAAGACACACGCACACACACACACACACACACACACACACAGAGACAGAGAGAGACACAGAGAGAGAGAGAGACAGACAGACAGAGAGAGATAGAGAGAGAGAGAGAGATGGATGTCAGCCTAGGACAGAGCCTTGAAGTATGCATCCTTGCAAGGATGGAAATCTTTCAAAGGACACTGAGAAGGAATGGTCAGAAAGGTACGAGAAGAACCAGGAGAAAAGGAGAAAGTATCCAGAAGAAGAAGGTGATTGATATTGTCCAAGGCTACAGAGGGATAAGGACTGAGAAAAGACCACTAGATTTGGTGGTTAAGAGCTCATTGTTAACTTTGAAGAGATTTGTTTCGTTTGAATGATGATGAGGTTGGAAGCCAGTTTGCAAAGGGTTTAGAAGTGAGTGGTGAAGAAGAGGAGGCTGGTGCCAGTGGTTTTCCCAAGTGGTTTGGCCAAGAAGAAGAAGTGAGATATAGGAAAATTGAAAGTATGGTAAGATGAAGTGAGGATTGTTCTTTGTTTTTTAAAGAACAGAATAGAAGAGACATTGGTAGCAGGGAAGAAACCCATAGATAAGGAGAGACTAATGATAGGGGACAAAACAGGAATGATAGAGAGGGGCAGTCTACTAGATGAGGTGGAGGAAAATTGGATCAAGGGTGTATATACTTGCCTTGGCAAGGAGAAAGGTCACCTCTTCATATGAAAACAAGTGGAGTAGATAACTGGGTAAAATGTATGATTGATGTGAGATGAGGAGGGGAGCAGAGAGAGTTTTCAGTGAAAGTATGATGTGAGGTCCTTGACTGAGAGAGTAGGGATAGAGTGTGCCTTGGAAGAATTGAGGAGGGATGACAATGTTTGCAATAGCCACTATGGTGAGTGGAATAGCGAACTGGTGAGGGAGGAAAAGAATATTTGTCTTTCTTCAGTGACAGCTCTATTGATATTATGCAACACAAATCTATAGTGGCTCTAGTCATGTGCAGGATGGTGAGTATTGTATAATATAAACTCAAGTTAAGATCTTTGAGAATGTAACCCAAAGAGAGGAGCTTTCCCAGAACATCATAAAAGGAATAAATTTGAAAAAAGGCAAGATTAGTTTCAGTGAGATAGCATTATCAATGAGAAGTGTTCTCGATTTACAGTTAGTCCCCATTTTACAGAGAGGGAAACTGTAGGAAGATTAAGTGACTTTCCCGAGGTCACATAAATAATAGTTAACATTTATATAGCATCTACTCTATGCCAGGCACTGTGCTAAGTGCTTTACAATTATTATCCCACATAACTTTCCCAACAACCCTGGTAGATAGGTACTGTTATTATCCCCATTTTACAAATGAGAAAACTGAAGCAAACAGAGGTCAAACAGACTTGTCCAGGGTCACACAGCTAGTAAGTATCTGAGGCCAGATTTGAATTCACGTCTTTCTTACTCCAAGCTCCAGGCTCTACCCACTGTGCCATCTGGCTACCAAGCGGTGATAAGTGGTAAACCTCGAATTAGAACTCAGACCTTCTTACTCCAAAGCCAGCACTCTTACCACTGCATGTCCAGTATAACTGCAGCTTCACATTTAGTTTTGAAGCTTTCTAAACAGAAAAAGTTAGATGTAAAGGCCAAAATCCAAAAGTTATTCACAAAGTCTGTCATTATGTCTTAACGGTTTAAGTCAGACGATGCAAAGAACTGAAGGAAAATGGAGTTACTGTAAAATAAGGGTTTTCCAAAAAGCCTAATAATATTGTGTAATTGAGGTAGTTTAGGGGAGCAGTGTGTGATGGGAGAAAATTATTTAGACTTTCAAAATTACTGGGTTTGGAAATACCATACTCCTGAAATTGTGCTAAGTCTATTTCTTTAAGTCTTTTTTATAAGCAGACATTAGTGTAAAATCATATGTACTCTGAGTGATGATTGGTGAAACAGATGGGGATTTGGAGGCACTTTATGAATGTAATGGATGCTTAATAACCAGAAAGACTATGGGTCTTTTCAGACCACTGGTGCTTTAAGATGGAATTCCAGACAAGAGTGTGAAAAGCAAAATTTTCTGAGTTCTACTGCTAAAATAGCTACAGGGACAGAAATCATAAATAGAAAGATTGGATTAAATCCTAAAATTGTCTGTCTTTGGTTTTGATTTATGTGAATTAATAAGATGTTAATAGTTTAAAAAGTTCCTGGGAGTTGAATGATTTCTTCAAATACTTGGAATTCAATGTGTCACTGATCCCTTAGCATTATCTATCAGTATGCTCAAAGTCAATCTACACAGATTTTTGTATCATCTGTCAACATGGTAGACCTTTTCATTGTTTATGTTTTGAATGATAAAACTATGGAATGAGTCCTAAAACCCAACATATTTGTACTAACCATCAATTCATTGACTGAAGAGTCAAAAGGTAAAGTAGCAAATTCTAAAACAGAGGAACCAAGGTCACATTTTTACCCCTGAAAAATGAAAGCTTTAATTTGGTACCCTAATGCTCTGGGGATTTCCACTAAAACCAGAAGGTTTAGGTCCAGATTCATCATTCAACACCTAAGACAAAATAAATTCTAAAGTAAGATGACAGCTTAATTATTGGCTGAAAAAACAATTTTCTCACACAATAGTACCAGTTTACTTGAATGGATGACTTCAACTACAAAATCAACTATTTCCATCTCTATGGAAATTGTGAAACCTTATCATTCTTTGATTATTGTGATATCTGTCCTTCAACATCTGCCTTAATTGCTGTATGTATGTATGTATGTGTATGTGTGTATGTATCTATATCTATATATCTATATATAAGTATGTGTATATATATATATATATGAAGATGGTAGAAAAAATAGAGAAGGGAATATTTATTTAGCACTTAATATGTGCCAGGCACTGTGCTAAGCCCTTTACAAATATTATCTTATTTGATCCTCACAATAACCCTGTAAGTGCTTTAATTATCCCCATTTTACAGTGTAGGAAACTGAGGCAGGTAGGTTAAGTGACTTGCCCATGGTCACACAATTAAGTGTCTGAGGCCAGATTTGAACTCTAGTTTTCTTAACTCCAGGCCCAGCACTTTATCCACTCTGCTGCTGGCTGCCTAGTGAGTTTTGTTTTAAGAGTTTTGTGACATTGGAAACAACTAGGGTACTGAAAACCCAGAAAGAAACAGTGGACTTCTGTGGGAACAGCCTCCTTAATTTGATGTGTTAGAATAACAGCTAACATGGTTCTTCTGCATCAGAGGTGTCCAGTATGCAAAACTCCAGAATGCAGCCAAACCAGATTAAAATGCAATTGGGAAATGTTTAACAAAATTAATAAAAAAATCTAATATGACAAAAAGTTAATTTAAGGTCAATGAGGCTCCTAGGGATCTGTTTCTGAGTTTGACACAACTGCTCTACATAATCAATCCTAGGTTATTTTGTGTAGCTAACTGTCCTTATTTGATCAGATAATATTCTTACCAAAATTACTATAGTATGATTATCAACTCTGATTTCCCTGTGCTGATGGGTATAAATTGTTCAGCTGACCACCCTAAATGCTGGTTCATAAATAAAGTAGGAAAAACTCAATCGGGGGAAAATTGCATATTAATTAATTTAACAGTATTCTTATAGGGAAGAGATTTTCAATTGGCCAACTTTTTCAGCAAAGTCTCAAATACTTTGTCGGGTTCAAGAGGAGCTTTGAACATAAGGCTTCCTTTTTAATGTCCACAGAATTCAGACTTTGTTTTTAAGTCTCAATAAAACATGCAAGTAACTATATGGTTCCATTCATACATATTTAATTTCCAGATGCCAGGCTGGGATTCCAGAGTGCGTCACAGTAGTTCTAGAAAAGTATCTGACCAGATGTGTCATGTCATGGAATAAAGGCCCTGGCAAATGACATTTCAGCCTTCAGAGCTCAGTTTCCTTCAGAGAGCCCACTAATCTTCCAATTTAGGGATTTAGTCCCCCTTTTAATCACCCTTAGTCTTGGGATCCTAGAGCAAGGAATTCAAACTAAGATCCAAAACCTGCCTTTAAATGGATTCATATTCTTAGGACCAGGACAGCCATATGACTTAAGACAGCTTTCTTAGTCTTGGAAGGATCTGAATCTGAGTAGCAATCCACAAAGCCCATAGTGATTCCAGATCTAAACACTGGAATTGATCTTTAGAAATATTTGGGTATATAGTGTAAGGTAAGATGAGGGCGGGGTGAAATTTGCTAGAATATGCATCAAGCAGCATTTGTGTCAAGATCAGACTTCAGTTTTGAGGCTTTTGTTTTTATTGTTCAGTCGTTTTTCAGTACTTTCTGACTATTTGTGATCTCATTTGGGGTTTTCTTGGCAAAAACACTGGAGTGGTTTGCCATTTCCTTCTCAAGCTCATTTTGAAGATGTGGAAATGAAGGCAAAGAGGGTTAAGTGATTTGCCCAGGGTCACACAGCTAGTAAGGGTCTGAGGTCAGTTTTGAACTTAGGAAGACAAGTCTTCCTGACTCCAGGCCTGATGTCTATCTACTGCGCCACCAAGTTTCCCTTTATTCCTCTATAAATGTCATTCACCACCCCCACCCAACATATGACTCTACATACATAGAACTGGATCATATTTCTAATTACTTCCTAGTGCAGTATTTAGGATCATAGGCTCATAGGAACCTAGATTTAGGGCTGAGAGAGACTTTAGTAGTCAGCTACTCTAACCCCCTTCATAAGAAACAGGCATGAAGAAATTGAATTATTTGTCCATGGTCCTACAGCTAGAAGTGACAAAGATTTAAGCCCAAGTACTGCTGGCTCAAAGTCTAGCAGTCTATTCAATATATTTCCTGAATATAGGTGTGTAGAAAAACAATAGGGGCAACTACATGGTTCAGTAGATAGAGCACCACACCTGGATTCAGGAAGATTCATCTTCCTGTATGCAACTCTGGCCTCAGACACTTCACTGGGCAAATCACTTAACCTTATTTACCTCAGTTTCCTCATCTGTAAAATGAACTGGAGAAGGAAATGACAAACTAGTATCTTTGCCAAGAAAACCCCAAAAGGGGTCATGAAGAGTCAGACACAAGTGAAATGACTAGATAATAACATAGAAATGAGTCAAACAGTAATGCATTCAGAGAAGGAAGACTATAGGGGCCCCCAAAGGCTCTGTCCTGGGCCCACTTCTCCTATACTATTTTACTTTCTCATTTACTTTCTCCCAAGAGTTCAATTACTATGCAGATGACTCTCAGATCTATTTTTTCCAGCCCTGACCTCTCTCCTGATTTCCAATTTCTCATCTCCAACTGCCTATTCCAGACTTCTCAAATTGGATGTCCCATAGACATCTTAAACTGTATGTTCAAAACGGAATTCATTATCTTTTCCCTCCCCAAATGCTCTCTTCTTCTTAACTTCCATATTACTGTCAAGGGTACCATCATCCTCCTAATGACCCAGACTGGAAACTTCGGTGTAGTCCTCAATTCTGAATTCTCTTACAAACCCCCCACCCCCCACTTTCCCCCACCATATCCTTCTGCCCTCTCACACTGCAACTGTCTTCAGGCAGGTTCTCATCACCTCATGACTGTACAATTACACAAACCTGCTGATTGCTCTCCCTGCCTCAAGTCTCTCCCCATTCCAATTTGTTCTCCACTTGGCTATCAGGTTGATCTTCCTAAAGTGAAGTTCTGACTATATCACTATCCTTTCTCCCTTCCCTCTATTTAATAAACTTTTGACTTCCTGTTCCTTCTAAGTTCAAATATAAAATTCTCTGTTTGTCTTTTAAGGCCTTCAATAACCTGGCCCCTTCCTACCTTGTCAGTCTTCTTGCACTTTGTTTTCCTCCAAGTACTTTGCCATCCAGTGATTCATTTTTACTATTCCTCAAACACCAGGCTCCACATCCCTACTTGAAGCATTTTTATGGACTGTTCCTCATGCCTGGAACTTTTCCCTCATTTCTATTCCTAGCTTCTCTGGCTTTCTTCAGGCCTCAGCTAAAGTCTGCCTTCTATAAGAAGTCTTTTCCAGTACTTAATCTTAATACCTTCGCTCAGAGATTACCCTCAATTTATTCTGTATATATCTTGTCTGTAAAAAGATGTTTGCATGCTGTCTCTCCCTTTAGACTGTGAACTCCTTAAAAGCAGGGACTGTTTTTTTGCCTTTTTTTTTTTGTATTCTCAACACTTAACACAATGCCTGACACATAGTAGATGCTTAATAAATGCTAGTTGACTTGGCTAACTTCACTTAGATGATGCATAGTCTAGTAATCAGGTCATTAGAGGAAGAGCTGAAGGAATTAAACATGATTATTATACAAAGGTGACAATTTTTGCATGTTTGGGAGAGGGGAGGGTTATAGGAAATCAAGAACAAGAATTGATTTCCATTATGCATAAGACTGTTCTATGGAGGACAGATCCATAATCTACACAGCTCCATGAGGCAGAATTAGCAACAATGAGAAGAAGCTATAGGAAGGCAGATTAAAGCTCAATATAAATAGTAACTTCTTAACAATTAAGGTTTTCTACAAGTAGCATGCACTTCCTTGTGAGTTCTCTGCCACTGGAAGTGTTCAGTCATAAACTGAATGGCTACCAATCAGAAGGGTTATAGAGTGCATTGACATCCTATCCATAGCTCTTTGACCTTTCTGTTTTCTCCGTAATATCAGACTGCAAGCCAAGAGCTCCAAGCTCCAAGTGTCCTTCCCTAAATCAAAGTGATAAAGCACAACTGGAGGAGAAATGTCATGGAGGCATATTCTATAACATTTGAGAATCCAAATTTGATTCAAAATTCAGGGACAGGTTAACTCTGTAAATCCTGTTGGTTAAGTGCTCCCTAGGGAACATACAATATTAATTTGCCTCCTGGTTTGGGCGTCTTACTGGATTTGTGCCCAAATCCCTGTTATTAAGTCTCATTGACTTCCTGCCAATAGCATGTCCATACTACCTCTTCCCAAATCTTTATTCCTATTTTAATCAACTCATCTCTCCTTAAGCCCCCTTCAACCTGGACCACCCATTGCCTAGCACATTCTACTGTGTCCTTTGGAATGCCTGTTTTATTGTCAACAAATTCTCCTATATCTGTGAACTTTTACCAACATTCATTCCATATTTTTACTTTAATGTGACTCTTGTCTGAAGACATCACATCCCTTGCAACCCTCTGTAGCAGTGACCAGTTCTCTTCTTCTTAACTCACAGGACCAGGAGGAGTGTCCTGTACACTTCTTGTTCTTTACTCTGGCTCCCAGGCAATTCCTCTACTGCCATCCTTCATGATCTTTCTCACACAAGCTCCACAGGATCTCATTGTACCATATGTTTCCTACTTTTTTTTCGTATTACTGGCCAATTTCTAAATATTCTCCTAGTTTGTTCTGTGACTTATTACCCACCTCATGCTCCTTCTTTTCCATTCCAGCCCCTTCCATGATGGGAGAACCTTGATAGGCGGATGACAGTTCTGAAAACTCAACTACACAACATGAAACCTCTTCTATTGGACCATCTGCAATTAAGATAATTTTGTCTCTTTGCCAAATCTCATTCCTTTCATTTCTTTTTCTTGTCTTCTTGTTCTAAGTTATATTTCTATAAAGCATAGGTATATTTATGATACTAAATTTGTGACCTTTGTCACCCAGCTTTGGACACACACTCCCAAATGACCATTCTTTGGGCCTTTACAAGTTCCTCAAATTGCTCTATCTCCAAGGTCTCAAAGTTTGGAATTTCACTCTCTGCCCAACTTCCTAAACTTCCTCTTTCACTAAATCTACTCTTCACTCTACAATTCCTTGACCCATCTCTATGCTCTTAGTCCATCCTCCCCAGTAGACTTTGTTTTTAAACCACCCTTGATGTCATGAACTTACCATTTTAGTTGTTCGTGAGCTGCTAGCTTAGAATCCCTTGCTCCCCTGATCTTCCACTGTTGCTGACTGGTGAATCCTCATCACAGGTCATTTAGGAATAGTCCTGGTGATACCTTTTCTTCAAGCTGCCAGGACAACAAGTGTACAACTCTAATTGGGCTCAGCCTCTGACATAAAGGCACCTCCTCTCCAGTATGACTGTTGTGTCTATGTTAAGAATGTGATCTTTCTCTCCCTATCCATTTCCTGGAGGTGAGTAGACCCTGTACGATAACTAACTGTTCATTCCCAGAAGGACAAAATATCTTTTAGAATTTAGAATGCAAGGGCCATTTACCATTCAGGTAAATAAGGTAATTCAAGCAAGTGGAGAATGAAAAGTATGCTGTAGGAAATGACTCTCAGGGAAAATGAACTAACTTCCTTTAAACTCTTTTAACTAATTATCTGTTATTTTGATTTTGGACTGTAAGTTTGGGTAACTGACAGGAATTTATACTGTTTACATCAATCCAAGTGAAAACAGGAAAATGAATACCTGGCAATAATTTTAAAAAATCAACAGATGGAATACATGTTTTCATTTCAATTATAAGACATGAGGGATGGTGGGTTTTTTTCTCTAATTTACAACATTAATTCTTTTTTAAAAGTCATTGACTGTCAGATATATTAATTTTTGGTAATCAGTATTTTTATATGCAAGGTGCCACTGGGTTTGCCAACAAAATTTTCTCTTCCCACTCCACTGTTCTAACAGAATATCACAGAGAAAATGACAAAAACCGAAGTGTTCTTAAATAACCAGATAACAAACTAGATAATATTTTCCATATTTATTCAGGTAATTTAATAAATTACTAATCACTGCTGAATTTCAATTCACACTTTTAAATTATCTTCTATTACCATTAAGAATAAGTGTTATCAGAAATTTTCACTATGAACAGTCAAGATTATAAACCCCTTTGGGGCAAGACCCATGCCTTACGCTTCTTAATATAATGCTAGCTGACATTTAAATAGCACTTTAGGGTTTGCAAAGCACTTTATGTATATTATTCATTGGACTTAGAACAACCCTGTTAGATAGTTAAAGCCAGTTTTCATAGCTCCATTTTGTAGATGAGGAAAATGAGGCTCAGTGGTTAAGTGATTTGCCTGTAGACAGCTACTGTCAGAGGAAGGATTGGAAGCCAGTTCTTCCTAGTTCTCAATCCAGCATTCTATCCACTATACTACACTGCCTCATTCTCCTACAGAGCCTAATAGGTGCCTTATACAAGTTTGCTGATTAATAGATATTTCTTTGATTGATTGAAACTCAGAACAACTGGAGAAGCTGGTTCTTCTTCCCCAATTTCTTCCTCTACCACGGGGAAGCTTTCCTATTTATGAAAAAGAATTTGATTCATTGAATAGATACACATGTGAATACTTACTGTGTACAAGGCACAATTTTGGCTTTGTGAGAGCTACAAAAACATATAGGACATGCTCCCCACTGTCCAGAATCTGTTGAGCAAATGGAACAGAATTCCAAGCCCTCATGTTTTCTACCTGTGTGTCTCCTTTTTTGGAGGTGGCAGGAGTTATATATTGTTTTAAATGGCCAACTTTTTCAAAGCCAAGTAGGAATATTTGGGGATTTGATCTAATATACTTGGAAATGTAGATAGTTCAGTAATGATCTTTATAGAATTCTTGAGCTGGATGGAACATTCCTCTGCCTCTAGGCCAGATCATACCTAAACATTCCAGAACAAGTGAGTAACTATTCTCTTAAAGAAGACCTCCAGGAAATGAGATCAGTTTTCCTAATTAACCTATTCTAGTGTCTCAGTAGTCTTACCAGTTTTTCCTCTGTCAGCAATTCAAGTTTAGTAGATGTTCTTAAGTGAAGAAATCATTACTTATGATATGAGGCAATTTTTCAAATGGTGGTTTCTTTTGAAAAGCAATGTCATTTTCATTAAGTGATTTTTTTTCTTTGCATCCTATGGTACCTGGGACACAGTAGGCATAAATGCTCATGGATTGATTGTCTCTCGTTCCAGTGCAAAGCTAACTATATCCTGACTTTTTCTCTTGTTCCCCTATATTGCCTTAACTGGTTTTATCTTGAAGTAAAAAGACTATTGTAGCCAATTAGGGATAAAACTAAATAATTGTAATTGCGTCTGATACAGTAGCTAGACTTCAAAATGTTTATTATTTTGTCTTTCTGTGTTCTCAAACATGCAGGGTAAGGAAGGAAACAAAATCCCCATCTAGGCTTGATCTTAACTCTGAATTTGATTTCATATCTGAGACCTGTGTTCTTTGGTGACCCAGTGTTTCCTAACATTGGCTTCCTAGTCTGTTCCATGTTAAGAGTCTTGGGGAGCTGAGCATATAGTTAGGCAATGCTTCTTTACTTGTTTTCAGTGATGACACTTCTGTCATCTCATATCAGCAAAACCTTCATAGCCCCAAGTTTTAAGCTGTCGTCATTTGTACCTGCATCCAGCAATGCTGTCACCGTGCAGTAGTAACATTTATGTACCTGGGCAGTAGTAAAACTTCTTAGACTACAGAAGGTATCACTGTTATAATCTATGGGTGGGGTATTCTGTTCCTTTGGCAACAAACATAATAAAAATTTTAACAACCATAAGATTCATTCTTGGCAATGTTCTTTGGGGTGATTTAATATACTGTAATCAAGGGAAACTGTTCTGCTCTTTAATTAAACCTTGCTATGGCATATAGACCAAGGAGATACTTGTGGAAAACATTTGGCCAGATTTATAGTATCTTTGTAACTGAAAGGTTGCTTTTATCCTCTTGAACACTCTTTGCATGTTTGGTTTTGCCAGGTTTTGGCTGTAATTTTGCCAGGATGTTCAGTTGCTTAGGCTGTGTATATTTTGTGTAAAATGATCACAACAGGGAGAGATGGCATGCTTTGGATTCCAGAACAGCTATGCAAGCTTGCAATTGAAAGCATGTTTCCAGTTTGTCAGGGCTTCGTGATAGACCTGGTGACACACTAGCCTTTTCACAGACCTCCTCCTTGTGTGTGTGAGGGCAGGAAGTGTGGCTTCAAATCTGCTGTGGGGGAAATCTGAGCCACTTCTCTGTAAGCAGCGGTGTTTCAAAGCCTGGATGAATCGTTTTTTTTAATTTTTCATAGGCTGCCAGGGTGAGTTTTGTTTTGATTAAAAAAAAAACCCACATACTTACAGACTTCTTTCTTACCCTTCTTTCTCTTCAGTTAATGTGGTACCCTCTGAGTGTTCCAAAGAACACATTCTATGTTATCTAAAATAGGGTTCTGGGGCTGTTCTAATAAGACATGAACTAACTGGACTCTTTTCTCTTTGCAGATTTTGTGGAGGTATATTACTTTGTCATTATGAGATGTCGTCTCTCGGTGCTTCCTTTGTGCAAATCAAATTTGATGACTTGCAGTTTTTTGAAAACTGCGGCGGAGGGAGTTTTGGAAGTGTTTATCGAGCCAGATGGATATCACAAGACAAGGAAGTGGCTGTAAAGAAGCTGCTCAAGATAGAGAAAGAGGTAAGACTTTTGCTTAACTCTTTTTTTTCTTCTTTTACAATCAGAACTGGCTTTGATGACACTTCTGTAAGCTTCTCCTATCAGAGGGGACATGAAGTAGTGTGTGGGGCTGATCCATGGAACTTTCCTCTTCTCATCCTGGGAGCCCCATAAATAGAAATTATTACAGTGAGTGTGCTTTGAGGTTGCATTCTGCTAGGGGTCATCTCAACTGAAAGGATTTCTTTCCATGTTATAAAAGACTTCATGTTCCCTGGCCCTTACAGGGAGCAAGGTGAGATTCAAATCCTTCTTGGAAGCAAGGTTTTCACTCTGCTGGCTAGATGGGGGAGTCACTGGAGAGCAGTACTTGAAGTTCATATTCCCCTTTACCCATTTCCCTCTTTGGGTACTATGAGACTTTTATACAATTTGCAGCAGCCTTAGAATGTTGGTCATATTTAATCAGATTTGGAAGTTATATTTTGTCCTAAGACTGAAATCTCTGGCTTAGTTGCATCCCCTTTACTAGCACCTGTCATCACTTTATTCTGCTACCAACCAACACAGAAATCCTACCCTTGAATTAGGTCAAAGACAAGGATCTCTCCTGGAAGGAAACTGAAATGCATCTGAGCAGTCTGAGGCTTTATCTTATCCATCTTAGTAATTTAATGCAGCATCTTTTAAAGTTCAGATTTACGTTGGAGACACTATTCAGATTTGGCCTTTCATGTACAAAGTTATAGTTGTAAAGCTGGACCTTATGTGCAATGCTCCATGTACAAACCCAATTTCTACCAACTTCTAACAAACTCCTTTTTTCTCTCAGACTCCCACGGTTCCTCCCCATGATAGGGGATCTCAAAACTATGCCAGTCCCATATTTACATTGGCCAAAACATGGTCATCCCAGTTCCCAAAATGCTTCTATCTCTCCATGAAAAGGCACTAAAACTCAGAGCCATAGCCAGCCTCAGGACTTGAAACACCAGAAAAACATGCCAGCCTTCATAAGTCTCAATATTCATTCTATGCTCCCATAAATCAATGTGCAATCCCCAAGGTGCTTACTATGAGGAAACACATCTTCATTCTACTCATATATCTAATCGCTTTGCCTCACAGAGGCACACTGACTCAGTTACTTTCTCTCTCGCTAACTACCATTTTACTTCAGTCATTCAATTACTGTACCACAATCCCCTACAAACACACCCAAGGGCTGGTTCTCACTCCTAGGCCAAAGCATGATCACCAAGGTCGACAATCTTGATGCTCTTTTATAGGCCAGGGAGTAATAACCAATTATGGGAAGCTGTGCAGTTCTTTTGCCTTTTACACACAGCTATTTGCCTTTCAAGTTGGGGCTTCCCCAGAGCCTAGCACCTTTCTGTGCTAACTCTCTTCACTTAGAACATATTAATAGCTTGATTTTGGTGATTCCTAGTCACATCACTTATTAGATGCTAGTGCAATTAAATCATTTTGGCTAAGTATTATTGTTGCAGATATCTTTAAATATCTTTATATGTTTCCAGAAATAACTTTTCCATCTCCATGACTGATATAATTTTTTCCCATTAATTACTGCCAGTAGCCATAACAATTGATTAGGGAAAACAACCTAAAGAGCAGCACCATAAGGAGTTTCTTCCCAGTTGTGCTGTGTGATTACCAACTGTGCTTCCACTGGGTGAAGCCAGGTCAGAAGGGCTAGGTCACTAGGATAACTCTCCCTTAGGGTATCTGTAGGATTTCTAAAGCACTTAAGACATGGGAATTCTTAAAACCAGTGTATACCTAAAACAGGAGAGCAGTGTGAAGCAAAATTATAGGGTTTGACTCTTTCTTTCCTTCTAGATCAAAAAAAAAAAATTTGAATGCTAGCCAAGTAATAAAACAGTCTTTTACTCTATACTGCACCTAGGGCCTTTCATCTGATCAACTCAAAGAGCTTTATAGGGATTAAGTACCGGACCTGTCATTTCATTGATATTTGGAAGTCTTGAATGAGGGAACTCACTCTATCAATGCAGGGTAGAACCTTCTCTGCAAATTACAGGCTCAGAGCAAGGTTTTTAACTTGGGAACCCCTAAGTCCTTGGATAGATTTCAGGGAGTCCATGAATTTGGATGGGGAAAATTTACATTTTTATTTTCACTAATCTCTAGGTGGCACAGTGGATAGAGAGCTGGGCCCAAAGTCAGGAAGATTCATCTTCTTGAGTTCGTATCTGGCCTCTGACACTAGCTATGTGATGATGAACAAGTCACTTAACCCTGTTTGCCTCAGTTTCCTTATCTGTCAAATGAGTTGGAGAAGGAAATGGTAAACCATTCCAGTATATCTGCCGAGAAAACCCCATATGGGGTCACAGAGAGTTGAACACGACTGAGAAAATTACTTAATCACAAAATCTCTTAATGAAATTTAGCATTTCCTTTAATTATTTCAAAATATTAGTCAGAGGAGGGGTCCATAGGTTTCACTATCTTACCAAAAGGATCCATAACATACAAAAAAGGTTAAAGCCCCCTGACTTAGAGAGTTGCCTAAAAGATTAAGTGACTTGCCCAGGGCTACACTGCCAGTGTATGTCAAAAGCTGCAAAGTTCTTTATAGACAATTTATGCCCATTTTTTAGATCAGGAAATTTAGCTCAGATCCTACTTCATGTTGAAGATCAAGCTAGTGATGACGAAAGGAATGGAAACAAACTTCAGAGTTTCTGTCCTTTGACTTTACTTTCCTACTCAATAAACTCCTACTCAAATATCACTTCCAGGATCAAATATAAAACCTGGTTGGCAAACCTTCTCTACTTCAAAATCTCTCTCTACTCCAGACTTTCCATTCTTTTTTACGTATTATGTCCCTTCAGCTGCTCCTTCCTCCCTCACCAGACAGTGGCCTCCTTGATATTCCTCAAAGTAGTCCATCTCCCAACATTTTCACTGGCTGACCCTTATGCATGGAATTCTCCCATTCCTCACCTTCACCTCCTGGCTTCCCTGGCTTTCTTCAAGTCCCGACTAAAATCTTACCTTCTACAGGAAACTGTTCTTTATCCCTCTTTGTTAATTATTACCAATTTATCTTACGTAGATCTTGTTTGTACATGATTGCATGTTGTCTCCCATGTCAGATTATGAGATCCTTGAAGGCAGAGAGTATCTTTTGCCTTTATTTGTATCCTAGCACTTAGCATAGTAGGCTCTTAAGAAATGTTGGTTGACCAACTGACTTTTAACACAAGAACTGTATTTTAAAATAAAATCAACCAAATGCAGTCAGTTTTCATCAAATATTTATTCAGAGAGGCATATGTGTGTTAATGTTGTCAGCATATGTTATGCAACTTCATTAAGGAGGCAACATGGTATAGCAGATATTGACTTGGAGTCAGGAAAACCTGGGTTCAAATTCTACCAATTAAGATCCTCATGGTGTAATCTCAGATGAGTCAAATTATCTTCTCAGTGCCTCAGCTTCTTCATCCATAAAATGAGGAGGTTTGAGTTAGATTCCTCTAAGGGTCCTTCCAGGTCCAATCTGTTATCCTATTACACATTTTATATAACTGTGGGAAGGGCTTTATGAGATATGAAACAATTTTTGGTATAACAGCATTAAATGCCACATCCAAATTCATATATTAACACAAATTCATTATTATTGTGGGTATGGCATGTGTGTTTAAAGGTAGATAAGCACATGGATAAATAGAAACATCGCAGAAAGATACTGTGTATTATTTTGACTTAAATGCCCAAACTTGGCTATTTCAGAAGTTAATTCCAGTGATACTTCAAATACTTGAAAGCACCCAGTTGTATGGGAAAAATTTAATTTCCTCTTTGGTATACAATTCAGAATTTTTTTATTGTTATTGAAAGAGTATTAACTTCTTCCCTGAGTTCTTAATCTTTTTGTGTGCCATGGACCCTTTTGAAGTCTAAAGACCTCTTCTCAGAATAAAGTTTTTAAATTCACAAAAGAAAAACACAAAGGATTATGAGGGAAACCAATTATATTGAAATACAGTTTTATATATATATATGTATACATATGTATATATATGTATATATTTGAAAAAGCAAGTTAATAGGCCAGATATTAAGGACTCATACCCTAAAATTACCTATATCTATTTTCTATTGACCTATATATTTATATTTATATTCATAAGGGCTGCTAGGTGGTACAGTGGGTAGAGTGCCAGACCTGAAGTCAAAAAGACTCATCTTTCTGAGTTCAATTCTGGCCTCAGACATTTATTGTGATCCTGGGTAAGTCATTTAACCCTGTTTACCTCAATTTCTTCATCTATAAAATAAGCTGGAGAAGAGAATGGAAAACCACTCTAGTATCTCTGCCAAGAAAACCCCAAATGGGGTCACGAAGAGTCAGACATGACTGAAAATAACTGAACAACAAATATATCTGTATATTATGTTCCTTATTGGAACATAAACTCCTTTAGGGCAGGGAATATTTTACTATTCTCTTTATATCCCTAAAACTGAGCATAGTACCTGGCACATAATATGTATTTAATAAATGCTTATTGATTGATTGTAAATTATATCGAAGGAGTCAACATTTACTGAATTAATGGGAGTTGAATAGCATTTAAGATAGTCAGCATTAATTATTGGAAAGGAAAAATATATTTACTTTATAAATTATCAATATACTACATAGCACATGTTCATATTAGCTGTTAGAATATTGTTAAGGTAGCTAGGGGCTGCAGTGGATAGAGGAACTTGGTGTCCCAAGTTTGACTGCGATGCTTACCAGCTCTGTGGCCTATCAGAGGCAAAGTAGGCAAAGCAGTCCTACTTACCCTCTCAGCTACATCTGTAAAATGGGGATAATCATAGCACCTTCCTCACAGGGTTGTTGTGAGGAACAAAGGTGATAACACGTAAAATGCTTTATAAAACCTTAAAGTGCCATATAAATACCATCTGTTGCTATTTGTACTGTTATATATATATATTCTGATAATAATTCTGGGTATATAAGGGGAAGAATGGGTTCCTAGTCTTGTGTATATGGTTTAGCTACATTAAAACTAACACAATTTTGTACATTTCTTTACAGTTTATAAAATGCTTCCCCCTAGCTCCATGAGGTAGACAATGTAAGCATTATTAGGATGCAACTGAGGTTTAGGGAGATTAGGGAGGTCAAGTGGTAGCATTGTTAGAGATAGATACAGTTTTTGAAACTAAGTATTCTGATGCTAAATCTTTCTATTCCATACTCAGTCTTTCTGCTACACCGGATGCATGGAGGACTAAATCAGAAACCTATTTTCACCTGGCAGAAATGTTTATTGCACCTGGTTATTTTTTACCCAACGTGACTTTCTTTTATGAGAAGACATAAATGTTCCAAGGTAGAAAGTGCATAAATAAACAGCCACCAGTTTTGGAAGCTGTAGAGCATTATCTCCCACAAAATATACTCATGTAATTAAAAATATAGTAGAAATATAGTGTAGCTCACTCCACATTAATCTTTAACTTAGAATTACATTTAGAGAAAATTTATTTCTTCTTTTGAAGTGGCCTTTTGTCCTTTTTGCAAAAAATGGTGGTTACAGATAAATATTAGGTTTGGAAACATTTAATTAAAAATCCTACTTCTGTCAACCATTGTTATGATAAATTACTTTCCATACCTATTTGCATAAATTGTGGGTTTTTAAAAAATTCTTTATATACTAATGAATGTACTGGAGAACAGATAATAAAACATAGTATCTTATAGCAGAGGGGTGGAGGGTTACTAGAACAGAATCGTGTATGCATTACTAGATGTGGTTACTGTATTGAATGTTTTTGCTTGATTGTTTTGGTTGTTGTTGCCAGAGAGGGTTTTCTGGGGGTGGGGAGTGGGAAAGTGGGAAATGTCAGTGAGATAAAGACAAAAGAAACCACTAAAACATTAGCAAAAATAAATAAAATCCCCTTCACATACCACATCTCATCACTCTTCCTGTTGCAGTGTGTGCCTCTGAAGTGCTTATTGTTGGTTTCAACAGGGCTGTTCTGGAGCCAAAGCTCTGTTGTGTGTCAGTCATGGTTCTCCTAACTTGTTTACGTTATTTGCAGATTTGCTTACAATATTCCTTTATTTTGTAAGAAGTATTTAAGACAGAAAAGAACAATATGGTCCCAGGGATAGCTGCATACCAGAAGTCTGTATGTGTGTGTATGTGTATACATGAATATATGTATTTACATGTGTGTAAATATATGTATTTAGATATAGAAAGATCTATCTATCTATCTCCTGGTATCTATTTGCTAAATTCCAGAGAGAGAATGCTCTCTTTGGAAAAAAATGTAAGCAGTGGGGGAGGGGTGTGGATGGGGTGGAATTGAAAAACCTAGAAGGCCAACCAATTAAACCATGTTGTTATTGAAAACATTCAAAGGGGAAAGAAAGATCTCAAATATAAACGGTTCATCAGCTTCACAACACAAATTTTTAGAAGTTCATTTCCCAATTTAATCCTCCTCTGGTACTGCTATGTTTTGTTTGATGACATTTTGCTTAAGACATGACTATTCAGGCTTTTGCTTTGGGATTCTGAAAGCCTGTGTGTTTCCTTGAATTCTGTTAGTGTTAAAATAGTGTCAGGAAAAGAGGTTTACAAATTAGTAGGAAGGAAACAAGATGTGTTTTTTAAAAAAATGACTGGAAAGAAATGGAATTCTTATGTACTGAGAGCTTGTCTTCATTTTACCTAACTTTTGCAACTTACTTCAACCCCAAATTTCTACCAAAGGCTAACAAGGGAAGTAATGTTGGAAGGCATAGAAATTAGTTTCACAATTTTGTGTATCATCGGATTGTAACACGAATGTTTGTAAATGAAGAGAAAGGATTATTATATAAAATCTGTGTCTGAGCAGAAGGACCTAACTACTTTTCTCAGCAGAAGGAAAAAAAATAACAGTAAAACAAAAGACAAAAATGGAAAATGAAATGGATACTGAACTTGAGCAGCACTAAAAATAGAGGCGATCTTTTTTATACACAGTTTATAGATATTGAGTGCTTACTGCTGGCTCTGAATGACCTCCCTTCTGGGAGGTTTTCCATTGGAGGGCGAGTTTAATGCTGTTGTCATTTTATTAGGTCATTAGAAGAGTTTCCTTCCCCACCCTTCCCCACCCTGCTTCATAGATTTATAGACTAAAGATTGATTTTGCAAGATCTCTTTTCTTATGACCAGAATTATAGGAATCCCGTTTTAACTCCCCATTCCCCTCTGATCTTTTCTCAAGAATGTAGTAGACTAGGAAAGGAAAACTGGGTCTTTTACCTTTGTAACTCCTTCAAAAGTCTAGTCCTGTACTCGTACCCATTATGGGCTTGATAAATATCGTTGATAAATTGGCATCACTCCTGTGATACGTCTGGATCCTCCTTATAAACCACTTTCTTTTTTCAAGATGTCATAGAGTGAGGAGAGAAAGATCATAGATCTCGGGTTGGAAGGAAGGCCAGAGGTTATCTAGTCCAATTTCCTTGTCTATAACTGATAATAAGATGACATTCCTTGTCCATAACCAGGCGGTAATGATGTAAATAAAATAAGGGGTTTGAATTAAACCCCTTAAATTTAAGTCCTCTACCAGTTCTGAACCTGTAATATCATGTCTGATAGGACTTATTTTGCTTTTAACCCATTGAATCTTACTCACATTGAATCACTTCCTCTCATTGCTCAACTCGTTAACCTGATTGAAATAATCCCTACTAATGGATGACAATGACTTAATATTTTATTCCTACCCAACATTTTGAGTTAGGCTTTCTATGTGTAACTCAGAGGAATGAGGGTTAAAATTCTGTACCCATTGGCAGGATAGGTTAGGAGACATATTTTAAAAAGGCTGAGTCTTAGACCATAAAAGCACTTCATGTAAATAGGTCCCACCTTCTCTTAACTAAGTATCAGGTCTGTCTTGGCGTCATATAGCACAGTAAACTCAAGCTTAAGAATTGCAAGCATATACGATACTTCAGGATAACTAATAATAATAACTACATTTATATGGCACTTTAAACATAGTCCTGCAGGACTAAATATCAATGTCCCCATGTTATGCATGAGGAAATTGAGTCTTAGAGAGAAAAGGCAGCTTGCCCAAGGGTACACGTGTAGTAAGTGGCAGCCAAAGCCAGTATTCTTTTATAATGATTCGGTCATGACTCTCCTTCATCTGGCCCCAAATTATCTTTCAAGCATTATCTCCTAATATGAGCTGCCATTTTAAATTTCCATCCTAACTGATGTACTCTCAGACCCTTTAAATTTAACCATATTTCACACCTCTGTGCTTTGCTCGATTTGTTTCCCTACCTAAAGTTCTCCTTCTCTTGTCGCTTTACATAAATTCTACTCTCCATGAAAGCCATTGAACTCCTTTTGATTCACAGTAAACTCTTTTATTAGGACGAGTAGAGCAAATTCAGATTCCAGTTCTGACACTTAAACTTTTGACCATAGACCTCAGTTTTCTCATCTGTAAAACAAGAATAATAGTACCCTCATCTCGTCAGATTGTTGTTCTGAAGCTATTTTGTAACCCCTAAGGTAGGTTTTTAATAGTAGTTATTGCTTTGGTTCCTAATTCTACACTAGCTTATGAAATCACATATTTTGTCATCTTGTATGGTTATTTAACCTTTTTTTGTATTGATGCCAAGTCTTTTTAATAGATTATAAACGTCCTGCAGACAGGGAATTTTGTCTTTATGTTATATTTTTATCCCCCATAGTACCTAATATAGTGCCTTTTGCAAGTTGTCCCATCAATACTTTTTTTTACTCTATTTTTAAAGTTTTATATTTCTTATTCTGAACTAAAATGCTAAAAAAAGAGAACCTTTCTATTGACACAGCAGTACACAATGAGGTGATTCTGTAGGAAAACATGAATGTCTGTTTCCTACCACTTAGTCAATACTTCTTCACTGATTAATTGAGACCTTAGCTAACTCTAATAAGGATAACCTAATAATTAAAGACCATAATATTTTTAATTGCCTTTGCCTTTGATGAACTCTGGTTTCTTTTGAGGGGTAACCTAGGCATTTAGTACTAATTTCTGTGTTGGATACATAATATCATCACCATATCCAGAATACTCCCTGGATTTTAATATGGCTAATAATTGATTATTGGAAATGGCACATCTTTATATAGGGATAGAGATGGAGGAAGAGAGGCAAACATGATTTCACTGATACAAGGAACTCCTTGGTGAGGAAATTTTCTCTTGCAGAGCAGGTGGGTATCTTATCTGTAGCCTCTCATTTTGGAGAGTTGCCTATGTCACTGAGAAGTTTAGTGCCTTACACAAAGTCACACAGCCAGTAGTATATGCCAGAGGGAGATCTTGAATCTAAGTTGTCCTGTTTCCTAGTCCAGTTTCCACTAGTCTGCCTCTCATGTTTTGTTTACCTAGTTTATCACAAATTTAAAGTTGGAAGGAATTTTAGAGATCACCTAGTCTAACCCTTTGATTTTATAGTTGGTGAGACTTAAGCCCTGAGGGGTAGATTGACCTGCACAAAGGTCATACAGGTTATAAGTAACAGGGTATGGATTTGAACTCAAGTCTTCTACAATGTTTCTTCTACAATGTTCTTTCCCCTACACCACGCTGCATTTAAGATGTTGTTGTTCAGTTGTTGTTCAGTTGTGTTTGACTGTGACTCCATTTGGGGTTTTCCTGGCAAAATTTCTCAAGTGGTTTGCCGTTTCCTTCTCTAATTCATTTTGCAGATGAAGAAACTGAGACAAACAGGATTAAGTGATTTGCCCAGAATCACACAGGTAGTGAGTGTCTAAGGCCAGATTTGAACTCAGGAAGATGACTCAATGTTTGTCACTCTATCTAGGCACCCCTAGCTACCTGCTTCATACAAGACATATACCTAATTTCTGCATAAGGAATTGTAAAAATTGTAAAAATTGCTTTATAAAAGGGGAGCACTGTGCTTTACTGAAAAATTGTAAGCTCTTCATGAGCTATCCTGATACTTAGGAGCAGTACACTGTTTGGTTTTAGTAATTAGCACCATCCAGCAATCATCCAAAAGCATGTGTTGAAAACTTTGTATGGCACTTTACCAAAAATGTACAGACTTTTCTTTCATCTGGAACTTTATAATAGAAGACAACACCTGAGGCAAGCAGTTACAAAAGAGGTACAAACCATTAAATACATACTAAACAAGAGCATAGAACCTCAGAACTGGAAGGCCCTTCAAAAATTCTTTAGTCCAACAACCTTATTGTGCAGATGGAGAAACAGGCACAGGATGACCCTAGGTCATGTGGCTAACCCATGGCAGAGGTAGAAGGATCTAACGCTCCAAGTCTAGAGCTCTTTATCTATTCCCTGAATTAAATGATTAAATATCACGCATTTACAATATGTACTACAGATACTAATGTCCATATTCTTAGGGTAATTGGTAAGGGGGAGTAATTAGAGGGATATATTTGGATGGCATGGGGTCAAAGGAAGTGTGATAAACAAAAAGACATGAATTATATGCTGTATGGTATCTGCCTAGATAGTAGCTGTCTCTCTGATTCTAAGGAGACAGCCATTGCGCCAGTTAACAGGCATTTATTAAGTCAGGTTAACAAACATTTATTAAGCATTTACTATCTGCCAGGTGCTGTACTAAGCAAAGTATAAACAACAGAGAGCTTGTTTAAAAGCACATGTTATATTCTTGGCCTCTTTGGATATTATATTTGCTTTTTGAAACAGTTGGTGTGGCCAGAAAAATATTTTATACAAAAACCATCTTGCAAGATGAAGCCCTTCTTACTCTGCTGCTCTGCTAAGGCAAAATGAAGTGTAAGGAAACAAAGAGAGACTTAAGACACTGGGGAGGTAGGGTGGAGAGGAGAAAAATTAAGCTGAGCATGAATATAGATGTTGTTTTAGTTTTAGTTTAATTTAGTTTAGTTTTTAGTTTTCCCTGAAAAGTTTTATTGGCCTTACTCTTGGAGTTAGTAGGAAGCCTAAGAAATGCTTTCTAACATACTCAGATGTATGACACTGTGTTGCAGTTTAAATGACGATGAGTATGTTCCAGTCAATATATATATATAATATATACATGTATATACATATATACATATATATATATATACATATATATATATGCTGTAACATTCATCTTATGCAAGTCTAGGAGAAAATTAAGTTGCATCATGCAACTGAAATAGTTTCTAAGGAGCTTAAAACCTGAAATCAAAACCCAATATGGAAGGAGAAATTAACCCCTCCCCCCTTACCCACTTTTAGAAATTTCATAAGAGATATGATTCAACTTCTGTTTAAAAAATAAAATCCATTTCTTTGGTTTAATAAAAAGCTTGTAGTCTTAAGGTCCCTTCAGACATTCTCTTTATATTTCTTGTCAAATTTTATCCAAACTACTTTTTTTCTATCTCTAAAAACAGCCTGCATGTCTCCAAAATCCTTTGTGACCACAGGAAGTCATTTCCTTGATATGTAGCAACCATGTGACCAAAGTAACGTGAGCAACAGTTGGGAGACAACATCAAGGAGTTTGTTGGAGGAGCTCTGTGATGACATATGTGTATATATATATATATCCACATACATATAATTTTATTTTTCTCCCAATTACTGTTAAAACAATTTTTAAACTTTTTTTAAAAAGTTTTTTTAAGTTTTGAGTTCCCCTGTGATGACTTTTGATAGGCTACTGCAGCTTTCTGGCTAGCTTGGCCTGTACTCAGTCACTCCAGCCTTCTTAAAGTCATCTCATAATTCATAATTTATGCTTCCTAACCTCAACAGTACCCGTACTACATTGAGGCAAACACTATATTCCTCCCTAATCAGGTTGTTTGTCCTTCCTTCTAGAAGAGGACCAGGAGGACATCCAGAAGATAATGACATGACTTGCAATTGAATTGGATTTAAATGAGGGAGGGCTGTGCAATGTCACCAGCCTTACTTTCTCCTCCAGAACTATCTGGGTCTAGTGGCAAGATATAGATCAGGACAGCTGGAGATGGCCCAGGATGCAGTGACAGATATTGGCATTTTTAAGCTAAGGTCTTTCTGAGTTCTCATTTTGAGTGAGGTAAGGCCTTTTCAGTGATTAGGCTTGTTAAGAGATGGCCCTTTTAACTGAAAAGAAAAATCGAACTGGGAGGGGAAGACCCTCAGGGTTGCTGGTCTAAAGAGAAACAATTGCTATTCACATTCACAGTCATCAGGATCGAAAAAATAATCTTTAAGTGGTGCTTAGAGCTAGAGTGAATTGAGTTAAAAGCATGGTCATGAAGAAAGAAGTCTAGCCAGTAAACCCCAAGATAACTAAGTAGATTTCAGCCATCAAAATTTACCTGTCCTTTCAGCAGAACACCCTCAGGTAAGGGTATCTGATACCCTATATGGGGACAGGAAAGAGGAGGGGAGAATAAGTTGAGTTGCCCAACTGGAACTGGCTAGTTGGGTCCCCATTTCGGCAGGTCAGACTGATGGTGTTGGTATCTGGGTCCCAGAAAGGAAAAGCCCTGGACTTTCCCACACGGCCAAATCTCTGATAGCCTGAGGCTATAATCCCATCAACTGACCTTTCATTGTGGACCTCCCTATGGCCCCAGGCCACTTCTCCATTCTGCCCTTGGCCCTGTGGTCCAGGTCCCTGGAATTCTATTACCTCATAGACTACTTGGCCACTCCTAGATCCCTCCCATAGGCTTTCTGTATATAAAGTCCATCTTGTCTCCATTAAGAGGCTTAGATTATTAAAATTTAACCACTGCTCAGATACTTATAATCTAGCCAAGGCTTAGATTCTTATAATCTAGACACTACTTACCCATGTTCAGACTCCTTAAGAGTCTGCCCAATATGATGGATGTTCTAATAAACCTTGTCTTTGGCTGAAAGAAGGCTTGGGTCAAATTCTTTTGGGCAGGATCTGTGTGTTGTGATTTTGAGGTCCCAGCACCCCATAACCCTTAAACCGCATCGAGACTACCCACAAGTTGTGATTTGTCCTTTGTTCTCAAAGAGGACCGTGGCTTCAGGAAGATGATGGCATGACTTACAATTGAATTGGATTTAAGTGAGGGAGGGCTGTGCAATGTTACCAGTCTCACTTTCTCCTCCAGAGCCATCCAGGTCCAGTGGCCACATATAGATCAGGATCAGTTTACTGTCTCACTCCCCAGAGTGACTGTTCCAGACTTTTTCATCTGTCCTCTAGCTTCCCATTGTACCCCTTCTCCTCCTGTCTAAGTTGAAGACCTTGGCACTCACTTGACAAAAAAAAAATTGTGACCATTTGCTGAGACCTCCCCTTCTCCCCTCCTCCTTCTCTCACACCAATCAGATTTTAATCCTGTCTTGAATGAAGAGGAGTTCCATACTGCCAAAGTCAAACCCTCTACCCCCTTGATCCCAACCCCTTCCAACTTCTCCAGCCGATTGGACCCAATGTCATCCAAACTCATTCTCTGATCTTCAATGTCTCCTTATATATTGGCTCTCTCTCTGCTCCTTAAAAATACTCCCATGTCTCCCCTATCCTTAAAATGGTTATCTGACCATCCTGGCTAGCCATCTTAGTATACATCTGTCCTCTCCTTCTTGACTAAACTCCTTGATAAAGTCATCTACATTTGCTACTTCCACTTTCTCTCTTCTTCTTCTAAATCCTCAACAATCTGGCTCCTAACCCAATCTGTCAACTTAAACTGCCTTCTCCAAAGTTACCAATGATCTCTTTATTGTGAAATCTAGAGGACTTTTCTCAGTCCTGGTCCTTCTCGACTTCTCTGCATCGTTTGACAATGGGAACCATCTTCTCCTTCTGGATACTTTCTTCTCTATAGGTTTTTGTGACATTGCTTTCTCCTGGCTCTCTTCTTAGATGTCTGACAGCTCTTCAGTCTCCTTTGATTGTTCTTCATCCGCCAAGGCTCTGTCTTGGCCCTTCTTCTCTTCTCCTGGTCTGTACTATCTGGTTTGGTGATCTCAGCAGCTCCTAGGTATTGAGTTATTAGTTCTAAGGAGATGATTCCCAGGTCTATAAATCTAATTCTAGTCTCTCCTGAGCTTTTAGTCTCATTACCAAATTACCTTTTTTTTCCATTTTTTAACTTTTTAAAAATTAAATTGGATGCATAAAAGATATACATTTCTCACATAGACAATTCTTGTTATGAATAAAGGCAACAAAAATGTGGCAACAGTGGGTTGTGCTTCACAAAGTAATCATTTTGGAAGAAAAAAATAATCTGAATTTCTGTACAATGCAATTATAAAGATTAGGAAATAATATGAACAACCAATTTCCTTTTGGACATTTTGATTTGGATATCCCACAGGCATCTCAAACTCAACATGTCCAAAACAGAACTCATTTTTATTTTTCCCATTAACCTTTCCTCTTCCAACTTCTCTAATATTGCTGAGGGCACCACCACATCCCACCAGTCTCTCAGTCTGGCAACCAAGACATCATATTTGACCTCTCATTTACCCCACATATCCAATCCATTATTGTTTCTACCTTCAAGGTCTCTCCTATACCTCCCCTTGTATACAACCACCACCGTGGCACTCATCATCTCCCCCCTGAAGCCTTCTGGTGGATCTGTCCATTACCAGTTTCTTTCTACTCCATTCTATCCACTACTCAGCCAACCTTCAAGGTGATTCTTCTGAAGTGTAGATATGACCATGTCACCCCACTTTAGAGTTCAGTGAACTCTAATGGCTTTCTAGGATCAAATACAAACTGCTTTGTTTGGCACTTGAAGCACTTTATAATCTGGTCCCTTCCTACCTTTCCAATCTTCTTATGCTTTCCTCTACATACTTTATGTTCTAGCAACACTGGCCTCCTTGCAGTACCTCAAGCAACCTTCCATTTCCTATCTCTGATTCTTTGCACTAGATGTCTCTCAAGTCTGAAATGTTCTTCCTTTTGTCTTTTCTGACTTCTTTCAGGACTTAGCTCAAATTTTACCTTTGATTTACTTTGATTTTTCTTTTTAGTTAAAAGGGCCATCTTTTAACAGGCCTAATCACTGAATGGGCCTTCCCTCACTAAAAATGAGAACTCAGAAAGACCTTAGTTTAAAAATGTCAATATCTCTCACTGCATCCTGGGCCATCTCTGGCTGTCCTGATCTATATCTTGCCGCTAGACCCAGATGACTCTGGAGGAGAAAGTAAGGCTGGTGACATTGCACAGCCCTCCCTCATTTAAATCCTTCAGTCATATAACTGAGAACCTCCCTGGCCTGATAGCCTTCCATCTACCCTGTGTATATTTTCTCTGCCTATTTGTTGTCTCCCAGATTAAAATGTAAGATCCTTGAGGACAGACTGTATATTTGTCTTTCTTTGTATCCTCAGCTCTTAGTAGTGGACCTGGCACATAGTAAGAGAGTTTAATAATGTTTGTTGACTTGACCTCATAACTCTTCCAAAGGCCTGAGGCTACTTCACTTCAATGCAAACACTACTTCTGTTTTAATATAAAACCTCAGATTTTATTTTCAGGGTTACTTCTTAGGGAAAACCTATTGTATGGATGGGACAATTTAAAAGTGCCTTACTAATAATCATGCTAGTAATTAGCTTATTGACTCTTTTGGAGACCTAGCTGATTATGATGGTTTGCTATACTTTTCTCCCCATTTCAAGGGCATACAGAAGAATAAATGACCACAACTATATCATGAGTACTTTTTTTTGAGAACTCAGTTTTGGAAACTGTGATGAATAGTAGCTCACAATTATATGGTGCTTTGCAGTTTTCAACATATCTCATATTGTTTCATTTGATCCTAACAACAGCCCTAACAACAGATCACTTGGTTACCTATTGAGGCAGAAGGAATATTATTATTCCCCTTTTACAGTTGAGGAAATTGAAGTTGAAAGAGGTGGCATAGCTTTCCTAAAGTCATACAACTAATTAAGTAGGAAGGAAAGGAAGATGTAGTGGAAAGGGTGCTAACTGTGAAGTCAGAAAAGACCTGGCTTCAAATTCTGCTTGCAATTCTCAGTAGATGTATAACATTGGGCAAATCACCTTGACATCTGAGCCTCAGTTTACTCATCTGTAAAGGGTGTAATGACACCTGTAGTACTTATCTCACAGCATTGTTGTGAGGATCAAATGAATAATGTATACAAAGCACTATATAAATGTCAGTTCCGTACTTAGAATTCTCTCCCTCATTATTTCTAGAGACCTTGTAGCTTCCCTGGCTTTCCTTCAAGCCTTAGCTAAAGTCCCAGTTCCTGCCAGATGCTTTTCCCAAGATTTCTTAATCTTAGTGCTTTCCTTTTGAGATAGCACCTGATTTATCCTGTATATAGTTTGTTTGTACGTAGTGTTTATGTGTGGTCTTCACCATTAGAATGTAAGCACCTTGAGGGCAGGGACTGTTTTTGCCTTTGTATCCCCAGCACAGTGATCGGCACGTAGTAGGCACTTAATAAATGCTAGTTGACTTTCTGACAATTATTATTGCTGTTTATTACTATTCAGTTACAGAACCCAGACTAACACCCAGATCTCCTGCCTTCAAGTGCAGTGGTCGGTATGCAATTTAATTTAATTCAGCAAGCATTTAGTAAGCACCTGCTCTATGGAATGCCAAGAGCTGGGAATTCAAGGACAAAAACCAAAGATAGTTCTTGCCTTCAAAGAGCTTACATTCCACTGAAGAGTTTCAGTGTGTACATAGAAACATAAATGCCAGATGTGCATGAAATAATAACAAATAATTTCAAGAAAGAGAGAGGATCATCAATGGCTTCCTATAGGAGATGGCATCTAAATTGTAATTTGAGGGAAGCTAGGAATCCTGAGGTAGTGATAAGGACAGAGTGAATTCAAAGAATAGGGAGCCATCTTTGCAAAAGCACAGAAGTAGGACATACATAGAGTGTCACTTAACAGCTCATTGATCCATTGGACTGGAGAGTGGGTGAAGGACAACAATACAAAATAAACTGGAAAAGTAAAGCTAGGAGCTACATTGTGAAGGACTTTAAATGCCAGAGGCAGTAGGCCACTTAAGATTTTTGAGTAAGGTGAGGGTTGGAGGGAATGACATAATCAGATCTGTTTGTTTTCTAGAAATGTAAGTATGGCAGCCATGTTAGAGAGGGAAGATTTAGTGCATCTGGTTAGAAGGCTTTTGTGATCCTCCAGTGAGAGGTGATAATGGCCCTAACATCATTGATAATCCCTCTCCATTGATTACCACAAGTCCCAAAAGACATTTCTTTAGACAGGGGCCTTAGACCAATTACTCTTATCTTAAATTTGGTTGTTTCCATGCAGTGTTCCCAGCATGATATATCTTGGATCTGCTTATGTATCCACTAACTCTAAATGGATAACCCCACAATCCTTGTGAGAATCACAGAAAGTCTTTGATTTCATGGAAAGGGATTTGTTTCCTTGAAACTGTACTCACCTAGGGCAATATTGAAACTTCCTAGGTTGTCTGAGTTGTGGAGTGTTTTGAGTAAATATGAGCTGGCATTAGTTTGACTTCGGATGAATGCCCTTAATCAAGTCACATCCAGGAATTCCTATTCTGGCTAGTTTGTCTTAGATAAAATATTTGGAAGGGAAAAAATGGAATAAGAGTTGCTTTATCATAGCTGTTCTAATTAGCAAGTGTTCACAGGTTCATGATCTGAGAGGAATTAAGCTGCCTAAATGAAACTGACTGAGCAAGAAATAATTTTGGTAACTTAGAAATGTGTCTTTATATCACCAATGTGGACAATTTCAGGAAGAAAAAATAGAGCTCATGCAATAGACAGATGGATAGGTAGATAGATAGATATAGATATTCTGACACATGTGTTTATATTATGATATGTGTATATCCATATACATACGATAGCTATATAATCTGGTCATTTTGTAACTGAGGGACTTTATCCAAACGGCTTCGTAACTCATTATGATGGTTAAAAAAGTACATAAGGATTTGTATTTCTACCCATGGAAAACTAAGCTACTTCGGGGATGTCTGAATTTTTCATTAAAAAGAAAAAAATTACTTTTCCTTATTCATATATTTCAAGGGAGACTTTGTTGTTTGCTGGGAGTCCATCGTCTAAGTAGGTTCAAAGTTATTTTGTACTTTAATTCTGAAAATGTAGGTGGTACTTCAAGGCCATAGGGAAGGTCATAACCAAATATGTTGAGCACTCGAGATTTATGCAGGGCTCCCTTTTAATCCATGGAATGTCCATGAGAGAATCCTGACTCCATATCCAGAAACCCAATGCTATGGGCAGATTCCCAACTGGCCTCAGGAATAGATGAATTGGATGACCACCTCTCTAATGTGAGTTGAGGGAGTACTGGGAAAATCCCATTTCCCTCCCAAATTTCACCTTTACCTAATGCCTAAAATTTAGTCACTGCTTCTTTTCTTTGACTTAAACCCATTGTTCCCAGGTAAAATGTAGGTTTTTCTAGGGAAGATGGCATATTAAGAAGTATTGGTCACTTATAATTTTGATTATTTTTTTTTTACCAAATACTTCCCTGCAAAGAGTTTTGAATAAAGGTTGAAGGGAATTAAATATTTAGACACTGGATACTTAGGATGGCATACCAAGATGAAAGGAAAAAAAATACTGAGCAAAGGGAGACTAGGTATATTCAATCCAGACTTCATATGAAATAGAATACACTTGAAGAGAATGCAGAGGTTGTTAGCTCTACTGAAGATTTTCAGGAAGCTTTCCTATCTGAGTTCAGCAACAGGCACAAGGAGTAAGGTACAGCTATGTTTAGGGCTTGAGAACAAGGCCAAGAACCAGAACCTGGGCTTTCTTGATTCAGGTTTGTGTACTTTCTGGGAATCACCTTCTTTTTAAAAACATATTGTTCAAAATATTTACCAAAAAACACATTTAGGAATTTCAAGTATGGTGTTTAAAAAGAAAACATACCCAATTTAAAACAGAACTATGCCTTTGGCTGCAGACATAATTATTTAGGTTAGGAAACAACTTTGCTATGGAATGGTAGGGATAATAGAAGTGATATTTATGTAGCACTTTAAGATTTGCAAAATGCTTTTTATATACTCATTTGATCCTCACAACAACCTTGTGTGTGTTGATGCAGTTATTAAGGCACAAAGTACCTCTACCTGTCTTTGCCAGATTTGCTTGCAAACATAAAATTAATGTTCTCCTTGCTGTCTTCCTGAAAGTCTGAAGAATAAATGAAATAACAATTAGCCTTTATTAAAGCTTTTATACATTGAATACACCTCCTGGTTCTTGCAATATGCCAAAGTCTCCCCAAATAATGTGTGAGTGTCTTATGTATACTGCTAGTAGTAGTATTGCTAATATTAGATATTTTCTTCTTACACTTTTCTAGACCATGGTGAGGGACAATTAAAAAAATTATCCTTATTCCATTTTATTTTTCTGAAGCTTTTCCTCTAGTCAAATTGAATACACATAGAAGGGAATAGACTTGTGGTTCAGGATTTTTGCAGTCTTAAGTTAAGGGATTCTATATATAAACCCACAACTTAATGTAATATGAGCTTTTCTGAGTTTTGGGTACCCTTCCCACTCCCCTCACCAACCCTACCCCCTTCAATGATTATAAATTGAGAACTTGATGACATAGTGAAGTCTTTAATTTTGGATTTTGTTGACAGATGCCTCCCTCCTGCTAGCAGACCTGACTATGACATGTGATGAGAATCATCATTAAGGAGGAAATCAATAGGGGAAAATGGCAAGAAAATTTGGGATCTAGGCCTTCCTAGTATATTGAAGTCTTTCCTTTATCATGTTTTATTTTCACAGATCCTGGGATGTTTACCTACTGCCATTTGTCAGAATGAGTAGGAAGAAAATTTCCCTTTTAAAAACACTATATAAACAATTGGAAACATTCAACACCTGTTTATCTTAGCAGAGCCCTGCAGAGAGAGAAGGGCAGATTCTCCATTAACTTTTACGTTCAGAGACGGTTACAGAGAGGAGAAAGAATTTCTTTCCTTCTGTACACTTGGTTATGATTAAGAGGCACAAAAGCAAGATTGATGTGCTGATATCTTGCATTTATAAGCAAAATCTGCCCTGAAGTTCTTCATGTTTCTTTTGAACTATGTGTAAGGCTATTTCAAAAGGAAAGAGTACTAATCAGTGCTTACATGTGTTAGACATTTGTATTATGTACAACACATTGGTGTTTAGCTTTCTTCTTAAGATAATTACCTTTGACACAGGTTTTCAGTTCCTGCTACCATACGAAAGATAAGAGATGATTAGGGAGTCAGGGTTCAACAGCTAGATACCTGAGCTGAAGGCTGGACAGAAATAGGCCAAGTCAAGGATGTAGGTGGTAATATTTTCAAATCATATTGATGGAGTGGGCAGACTGAACAAGGAAGATTGTGGGAGTTGAGATAGTAAATTGTGAGACAGGTAGATTCCTTTGTATTTTTGTGTTTGTTCATTTTAATTGCATCAGAGTCCCATTAACTTAAATATACCAGAATTAAACATTTCTGTATTTTGTACATTTAAGTGGAGGCCTAATTTTCAAACTTTGTTTAGGCTACCCTAAAGTATTTTTTCATAAGATCATAAAGTTAGATCTGGAAGGGACCTCAGAGGCTATTTAATCCAATCTCCTTTATCACAATATGAGGAAACTGAGGACCAGGAAGGGTAAATGATTTGCCCAATTTTATCCTCCTGACCTTGACTTCCATTATTACCTGGAACAAACCCTACATGAAAACTTTAGTCCCCTGGCATAACATACCCTTTCTTTTTTCTATGCTATTCCTCCTACGTGGATAAATGTAATATAGTCAAAAGATTAATTTTGTATTTATCAATAAAAGTAAGGAATGCTGAAATAAAATCTAATATGAATGCCCAGATGATACTTTATTGGTGGCATAGGCATAACAACTTTTAAATGTCATCTTAAAAACCATTTTCTTTTTTGATACAGTAGATATGGAAGCTTTTTTTTCAGAGAAGATATTTGGAAGTGAAATTTTAAAACAGGGCTCACCAAGCAAATTGGTTCAATGTAAATACACACACACACACACACACACACACACACACACTGCTGCAAGCCTATTTAGGAAGGAAATAACTTTTACAAATGCAAATGTAGTTTCCATACCTCCTTATTGTTAAATGCCTAGGTTCCTTCTGATCTTATAAGGGGTACATTCCATTCCTGGGATTCATTTCTGTAAACCACTCAGTGTAGAAAAGGGAAAGCAGAAATCAAAACCTCAACATTCTTTGACCTTGGATGATTGCTTTTTTGTGATAAAGTGTTGTCATGTTGTTTCCTTTGTTCCAGGCTAGTCACAGAAATAAATGAATGGGACAAAACTGAGGAGAATAGAAAGGGGTCTGTCTGCTTTGCTTGTTACCTTTTACCAGGGAAAGCTTCATTCCACCCACAGATAGAGGAGTAAAGGCTTTTCCAAGAGGAATCCTCTTGGCAGAATCTATTTGGGAAATATTCTGGGATGGTTGGACTCTGTTTATATTGTTTAACATTTCTGAAATGGAAAGTTAAATCCTGTGTCATGTCTTGTAGATATAATAGTACAACATTAAATCTGAAGACATCTCCTTTTCATTTAAAGGTTTCACCTCCCTTTCCTCCCAAGTAATTTTGGAGGTTTCTCCCAAAATATTACAAATACTTTGGCCAATATGATAGTTTTTATTTGAGAAGATAGTAAAAAGGAAATGAAAAGATTATCCACTAAAGGAAAGATTTTAATCAAAATTATCCATTCAGAGATAGCTTGTTTTCTTCAATATATATATATACATATATATATATATAATATTTTATTTTCCTTCCAAAAAAAAGAAAATTGCAAACCTCTTATATACTTGACTTATTTTGCAGAGTTTTCCCCCCTTTCCTTAGTGAGATTTCCCTGTTTGAGTGTATTAATTGAAACATCTGTAATCACTCACAGGAAAATAGGTTAATAATTTTAATTGTTATTTCTAGTTGTGCAGAAGGGTATGAATTCTGAAATACTTAAAAATAATACTTATCTATTAGGACTGTGTCTGAAATAATGCTGTAGTATCAAGTATACATTTCTTATGGTTACAAATATCTTTGTTAAATTTGTCAGACATGTTATCAAAAATTCTGTTTTACCAAGACAATACCCATATTATGGAATTTTCCTGTTGTTATACAGGCAACAAGGGCATAATCTGACACCTTCCTGAGTAATACAAATTAAATCTGTGGTATGGTTAAACACTTTATAAAAAAGTGCCTTTATGCATTTTGCATTCAAGTCATCTAAACATTTGGATCTCAAAGCCTATTATCTGATGTTAGAACAAAGATTCTCCTCTTCCAACTGGAGAAACCAAGTCATTTGATTGACTTCAGAGTTATTTTATTGCTTCTCTGAAACTATCTATTTTGATAATTGGTAAATGCTTTGAGGCAGGATAATTGAATATAATAATAACAGTAATAATAGTAGTAGCAGATGACACATAGCCCTATTAGGGCTGGTACTTTACATAACCTCTTCTCATTAGAACCTCACAACAACCTTATGAAGTAGGTACTGTTACAGGTGTTGTTGTCTCCATTTTGTTGATGAGGAAAATGAGGCACAAAGATTTAATGATTTAGCATGATCAAACTGGATGTGGTCAAATAGGAAATGGAAAGATTAAACATTGACATCTTGGGTGTCATTGAAATTAAATGGACAAAAATAGGTGGATTTAATTCAGGTTATCATTACATACACTAACCTCTGTGAGCAAGTACACCTGCTGCCCTTTGACTAAATTCAAACTTCACCGAACAAATCCCCTAAGGATTTGTTCTGTAAAACTTGGACTTAGTCAAAAGGCTGAACCCAAGGACCTAGAAGGTCACATGTGGCCCCGAGGTCCCAGGTTCTCCACCCCTGCCTTGAAAAAAATGGCATAGCCCTCATAGTCAATAAAAGAATGAGAAACGCAGTACTGGGTTATAATCTCAAAAATGACAAAATGATTTCTGTTCTAATCCAAGGCAAACCATTCAACATCACAGTAATACAGGTCTATGCTAAAATTCACATGTGCTGAAGAGGCCAAAGTTGGTCAGTTCTATGAAGACCTACAATATCTTCTAGAATTACACCAATGGAATGCTAAAATAGGAAATAAAAAATAATTGGAATAACAAGAAAGTTTGGCTTTGGAGTACAAAATGAAGCAGGGCAGAGACTAATAGACCTTTGTCAAGATAACCCACTGGTCATAGCAAACACTTTTTTTCAACAACCTAAAAGGCAACTCTACACATGGACATCACGAGATGTTCAGTGTCAAAATCAAATTGATTGCATACTTTGCAGTCAAAAGTGGAAAAGCTCTATATGGTCAATTAAAACAAGGCCTGGAGCTGACTGTGGCTCTGATCATGAGCTTCTTATTGCAAAATTCAGACTTAAATTGAAGAAAGTAGGGAAAGTCATGAGACCATATATGCATGACCTAAATAACATACCTTGTAAATATGAAGTGGAAGTGATAAACAGATGTAAGGGATTAGATCTGTTAGATAAAGTACCTGAAGAACTATGGATAGAGGTTCAAAATATCGTACACAAGGCAGCAAAATATTCTAATGAAAAAGAACAAGAAAGCAAAATGGCTATCTGGCAAGATTTTACAAATAGCAGAAGAAAGGAGGAAAGTGAAAGGTAAAGGAAATTGGAAAAGATATACCTAACTGAATGCAGAATTCCAAAGAACAGCAAGGAGAGATAAGATTTTCTTAAATGGGCAATGCAAAGAAAAAGAAGAAAATAATAGAATGGGAAAGATAAGTGATCTCTTCTAGAAAATTAGAGATAGTAAGGGTACATTTCATAAAAAATGGGCATGATAAAAGACAAAAATGATAATGACAACAGAAGTAGAAGAGGCTAAAAAGAAGTGGCAAGAATATACAGAACTATATAAGAAAGACCACCCCATGATGGTGTGGTTTACTCACCTAAAGCCAGATATCCTGGAAAATGAAGTCAAGTAGGCTTGGAAAGCATTGCTAACAACAGAGCTAAAAGAAGATACTGTTAATGTGCTGCATTCAATATGCCAACAAATTTGGAAAACTGGACAGCGGCCACTGGAGTAGAAAAGATCAGTTTGCTTCCCAATTCTAAAGAAGGGCAATGACAAGGAATGTTCAAATTACTGAACAGTTTGCCCTCATCTCACATGCCAGCAAGGTAATGCTTAAGATTCTGCAAAATAGGCTTCAGCAATATGTGAACCAAGAATTATGAGAAGAGCATGCTGATTTTCAAAGAGGCAGAGGAACAAGAGACCAGATTGTCAACATTTGCTGGATTATGGAGAAAGCAAGGAAGTTCCAGAAAAACATCTACTTCTACTTCATTGACAACACTAAAACCTTTGACTATGTGAATCACAACGAAATGAGACAAGTCCTTAGAGTACCAGACCATCTTACTCATATCCTGAGGAACCTATATGCAGGTCAAGAAGCAACAATTAGAACCTAACATGAAGCACTGATTGGTTTAAGATTGGGAAAAAAGTATGACAAGACTGTACATTGTCACCTTACTTATTTAGCTTACATGCAGAGTATATCACACAAAATGCCAGGCTAGACAAATCAAAAGCCAGAATTAAGGTAGCCACAAGGAATATCAACAATCTCAGATGCAAATGATATCACTTAGATGACAGAAAGTAAAGAAGAATTAAGAAGCCTCTTGATGAGCTGGCTTGAAACTTAACATCAAAAAAATTTAGATCTCGGCAATTAATCCCATCACTTCCTGGCAAATAGACAGAGAAGAAATGGAAGCAATGTCATATTTTATATTCTTGGGTTCAAAGATCACTGCAGATGGCAACTTGAAAGACACTCCTGGGAAGGAGAGGAATGGCAAATCTGGTCAGCATACTGAAAAGCAGAGACATCACCTTGCTGACAAAGGTGCATATAGTTAAAGGTATGGTTTTTTCCAGTAGCTATGTATGGCTGTGAAAATTGGACTGTAAGGAAAGCTGAACACCGCAGAAATGATGCTCTCAAATTGTGGTGCTGGAGAAGACTTTTGAGAATCCATTGGACAACAAGGAGATCAAATCAGTCAAAGAAATTAGTTCAGGCTATTCACTGGAAGGTCAAATACTGAAGCTGAAGCTTACATACTTTGGTTACATAATGAGAAGATCGTACTCATTGGAAAAGACTCTGATGTTAGGAAAGTTTGAAGGCAAAAGGAAAAGGGGACAGCAGAGGATGAGATGAATAGATAGTGTCATAGAAGCAATGAACATGTGGTTGGACAGACTTTGAATATAGTAGAGAATAGAAGAGCATAGTCCATGGGGTCATGAAGAGTTGGATGAGACTGAATGACCAAACAATAGAACAGCTAAAAATTGTTAGAAGCAGAATTTGTAGAATATTTCTTACGTTGTTAGGACATCTAGGTTTAAAAGGAAGAAAAAAATATATTTTAAATTGATAAGCCTGAAATAAACAAACCTGAAGTAAGTCATCTCTTAAATTCATGTGATTATAAGATATAGAGTTGGAAGGGACATTACAAACCATTTAGTCCAACCCCTCATTTTGCAGATGTGAAAACTAAGGTGTAGAGAATGACTTGCTATGATAGCAAGTAAATAGCAGAGACAGAATTTGAACTCAGGTCCTCTGATGATTCTAGGGGGGAAGAAAATACTAACCAAATATTTTTATTGACCAGTTACTTCTTAGAAGCTATTTCAGTAGATAAATGAAGAGGACAACAAGAATAGCTTAGGGAATTGTGCAGGTAAAAGTTGTGTTACCTAAGTTTTTGATGGATAAGTGAATATAGATGTGTGCATGTGTTTGGAAGTTAAGACTGTCTAAGATAACAAGTTGCAGGACAAGTGTTGATCTGCTTTGTCAAGAGGAGTTTCTATCTATAAAGACAGAACTTTTAGGAATGCCCAGTGAGGAAACTTTCTACAAGTATAGGTCAGCACCAGTTCTGTAACTTATAGTCTTACAGAGTTGACTAGGGTACTAAGAGGCAGAGACTTGTCCAGAGTAACAGCCAATGCTTCATATGTGAGAGGAAGGATTTGAACTGAGGTCTTCTAAAATCTGAAGCCAGCTCTTTATCCCCTATACCACACTGCCTCTCATACAAATATATATTACATATACATACAACACCCATTTGTGTGTATGTATGTAGCTAAATGAACTTAAAGTAATCCTGTTGTATAGTGACTGGGTGCATGTAGACTATAAGAGGAAAAGGACATATTTGGCAAGAAGATTTATTGAATTCCTTCAAGATCAGAAAGTGTTTAATGGAAAAGCTTTGGTTAGAATTTGATCTTAATTAGAACAGTTCACTATCTTTTTTCTCTATTAGAAGGGCAAATGTGTTCAGTCTCTCTTTTCCTTTCACCCAGGGGATTGTAAGACCTTCTTTATAGATCTAGTTTTCTAAAATGAACATTAGAATGTTGTAATTAATTGTAAGAAGTCTTGGTTTATAATTTATATGTTACATATATGTCCCGATAGATTCAGGAGCAGAGGAGATGTCTCAGCAATGTGGGGTGGGAGGGGAGAGAAAGGATTGTAGAATAAGAGTCCTGAGCTCCTCTGTACAGGAGCAAAGATGTAGCTATTCCTCCCTTCAGTGAGGATCAACTTACACAGTCCTTGGTTTACCCATTTGGTAGAAGTGTGTATTTCATGTTCCTTCATCCATGTGAGGCTTAGATTCTCGTTTCTGTTACCTTCTTTAGGAAGCACCTTTTTTTTTTTTCCGTACAGTACTATTCTCACCCATACTTTTTCAGCTATAGACTATTTTCTTCCAGTAGTTCAGGGGCTACAACTAAAATAGAGATATGGCTTTGCAGAATCTTAGCTTGGGCAGAGATATCCTCAGACTCTGATAATGACCTCCCCTTAGCCTTGGGCTCGTCTGCTACACCCTTTAAACATGGATTTTTTTTTTCAGCTGAAAAGCCTCAAGCCACATCACAGTTTGAAAATAGAAAATGAGGTTCATTTTCAAATAATTCACTGATGTTTCTAATGGTCTTTGATGTAGAACCTTATGTTATTGAATGTAGTAATGTTGAATAAGTCTCTTATCAAAAAAGGAACAGTGCCAGAAAACTAAAAATAAAAATCATTTCAGAGGGAGGTTTTCTAAGAGGGATTATTTTTTTTTTCTTGCTTCCTTTTCAGTTTCCTAAAAGTAATGTCCATTCTCTTATTCTGTTTTGCAATAATCTGTTCAGTTAGAAAATTACAGGAAAAATTCTACTACCAGAATAGAAGATGGCAAATGCTTTGAGGTGGGAGAATTGAATATAATAACAACAATAACAACCATAAAAATGACAATAACAACAATAATAGATGATATCTAGCCCTATTAGGACTGGCACTTTCCATATATCAACTCATTAAATCTTCACAGTAACGTTACGAGGTAGGTATGATAGGTATTGTTGTGTCCATTTTACACATAAAGAAAGTGAGGCACAGGGATTCAATGATTTAGCATGATCATACAGCTAAAAATTGTAAGACGCAAAATTTGAGCCCAGATCCTTTCTTACTGTAAGTCAGTTGTACCACATTGCCTCTTTAAAGCGTCTGGATAGAGGTACATCATGTCTAATGTAAAGAATTTTCTATTCCAAATATTTCCCCCGCTGTGGCATCTGAAAATACTGGTTAAAGCTGAGACGACACAGGGTTTTAGATTTAGCTCCTTGTAGTTGGTACAAGGAAAATAATGGTAGGATATGTGTGTGTTGGCATGTGGGCTAACAATGCAATGCTTCGATAGCATTATGTAAAAACAAACAACAACAAGAACCCACTCTGGGTACAGTGAGATTATCAGTTCCTTATTCTTGGAAGTTATGTCTCTTAATGCAGTCCATGCTTGCATTAGCTTTTCTGGATGCCACATCATACTGCTGACGCATATTGAGTTAGCAATTCACTAAGGCCCCCTCCCTGATTTTTTTCAGAACAATTACTGCCTGTATTTCCTCATCATATACATCGGATCTTGACTGTCATCTATTGTGTTGTCTAGCTCTCCCAGCTTTGTTATCTGTAACTTTGAGAAGCATACTTTATCAGATAAGGCATAAATATATGGCCTTATCCAAATCATTAATAAAAATGTAAAAAAAAAAAAAAAACAAAAACAAAAAAAACAGGGCCAAGCACAGATCTCTGGGGTACTGCACTGGAGACATTGACACTGATTCATTAACAACTGTTCTGTGAGTCCAGCCATCTAACTAAGTCTGAATCCATCTAATTGTATTATTGTCTACTCCATATTCTCCTCAAGAATCATATAAACTACTTTATCAAAATGTTTTGCTAAAATCTAGGTGAATTATATCTACATTATTTCTCTTATCGACTAGTTTAGTGATTCTGCACAAAAAGGAGATAATGTTAGTCTGGTGTGACCTGTTCTTGATGAAGCTATGATGGCCCTTTGTAATCACTCCTTCTTTTGTGGACTTTTGCAAGCCATCTCTTTAATGATTTGTTCTATAATTTTCTGAGGAATTAAAGTCAAGCTCACTGGAATATAGTTTGCCGATTCTATTCTCTTTCTTGTTTTGAAAGTTGGTACAACATTTGCCCTTCTCTAGTCTTGCGACTTTCCTGTTTTACATAATTTTGCATATCACTACTAGTGGTTCAGCAGTCACATTTGCCACTTTTTTCAGGACCAAAAGATGTAGTTCATCTTGGCTAATCAACTTGAATTCATAAAGTGAAATTGGGTGCTCTCTTACTATTGCCTAACTTACCCTGGCTTACATTTCCCATTAGCCATTTTTGTTCTGTCATTTCCATTGTAAGAATCATTTTCCTTTGCAGGGGGAAAAAAAAAAAGAAGTAAAACCAGAAAAGTAAAGTGTATAACCCAGGGTTATACAAGTAGTAAGTGACAGAGCCAATTTTTAAATACAAATCTTCCAACCCCAAAGTCAGTGTTTTTTCCAAAGTGCCACATTGTGTTTTAAAAACATTTGTTTTACAGACGTTACTGACCATACAGAAGAAAGGGGAATTAGCCCCACTGTTGTGCCCGTTTGCCATTGTTAACTGTGCCATTCAGTAAGAAGAATAGACATTCATATGTGCAGTGTATCAGTGCTGAACTACTGTCCTAGGGGTCTTGCCTTGGATCAGGTGTAGAGTTCTTGCTCAGCTGAGGCAACTATTCTCATTCTGTTTTGTTCAATATATGTGGTTTGGAGATGCCTATTTCCTCAATAAAACAAACTTAAAGGGGTTTCTAAGCTTTTATGATTCCTTTCAGAATTTCAACTGGACAGTGAAGACCAATGTTTCTCATCAATAATAATCAATGCTTTAATGTCAAAGAAAGAAAATGGAAGGAAAGAAGCCAGATTGTTAATCCTCCCCACCCCCCCCCTCATTCCACAGGCGTACAAAACTCACTGTGATTCAGTTTGACCAACATTTATTGTTTATTATGTGTAAAGTACTCTGCTACAGCAAGGGGACACAGACACAAAAAAACAATGGGCACTACCCTCAAGGACCTTATGTTCTACTGGGAGGAATACAATACACATAAAAATAAGTAAGTACAAGGAAATATGAAGAGAGAGAGAAACAGAAGGAGAGAGACAGAGAGAAGGAGACAGAGAAGAAAAAGAGAGAGACAGACAGACAGAGAGAAAGAGAGAGACAGAGAGAGAGAGGGAGAGAGAGAGAGAAACAGAAGGAGAGAGTCAGAGACAGACAGAGAGGAGAAAGAGAGAGAGAGCGAGAGAGAGAGAGAGAGAGAGAGAGAGAGATTAATAATAGAAGGAAGGCAGGTATCAGGAAAGACCTCTAATAGGAAGTAACACCTGAGCTGGAGCTTGAGGTGTGGAACTTGGAGTCAATAAATCTGAGTTTGAATCCAGCTTCAGACACTCACTAGTTATGTGACCCAAGGCAAGTCACTTAACTGCTATCTGCCTCAGTTTCTTCATCTATAAAATGAGTATCACAGTAGCCCCTACTTCCCAGAGTTGTGAGAATCAAGTGAGATAATAGTTATAAAATAGTTTGCAAACCTTAAAGAGCTATAAAATGCTATTATTATTTAGGGAAGCTAAGCATTTTAAGAGGTGAGGAAGGAGTACATTCAGGCCAGGCATGGGGAATAGCTTGTACGAGATCACTGAGTTAAGGGACAAAATATAAAATTTCGGGATCCACAGATAATCCAGTTTCACCAGACTATAGATGGTGTGCAAAAGGATAACGTGAAAGAAGGCTGAAACAGTAGGTTGAAGCTTGATGTTTAAAAGATTTAGAACATGAGGATAAGGCAGTTTTTATTGTATATTTGAGACAACAAGTAGCCACTGAAGGTCTTTAAGCAGGAGAGTAATGATATGGTCAGAACTGTGTCTTAGAAAAATAATTGTGCTGCCCATATGGAGGATGGATTGGAACAACAGAAAAAAAGGAAGAAAGTAAGACCAATTGGAAGGCTATTACAATAGTCAGGGAAAGATGTGCTGAGTACCAAAGAACTGGGTGGATGTCAATGGTATTTTGGAGATGGAATTGCCAAAACTTTGAGACTGATTAGATATATGGGGGGAGGGGTCAGGGCAGGGAAAATGAAGAGGCAAAGTTGATTCTAAGGTTCCTAGGAGGATAGTAGTGGCCCCAATAGAAAATGGGAATTTTAGAAAAGAAGTTTGGAGCAAAGGCATTAATAAGCTAGGAGTTGAGAGCAATTTCTGGGGAAGCATCAGATTGGATGAGCTGGAACAAGCAGTGATGTGCTCACTTGCTTCACTTTATATTTGTTTTCATTGTCATAAATGTGTTTCAGCTTATTGAATGAATTCTTCGAGGTTACACTGAGGAGGGAAGAGGAGTGTATAATCCAAGTTGGTAGGGGCATGTGAGCTAAGAGAGTTATGATTTATTATTGGAATATCCATACCCCGAGAGAGGAAAGAGGAATCCAGAAAGTACTGAGAAGGGGAGAAGCTGGAGGGACACTGGAAATGGAAGATGCTATCTTTCTTGCACAGTGTGTGCAATGTGGTAGCTAAAGGTTAGTATACCCAGGTGCATTCACTCATGCTGTATTAAATGAGCATGCTAGTAACCTTTGAGTGTTAACCCCCACACACAGCTTAGTACTAGTAAAAACACTGCCCTTAGAGAGGTAGGAGAGAAGAGAAATTGTTTCACTCATCAAGTCTACCCATCTCCAGAAAGGATCATAAGACCATACTAACATAGAACTCCTTAGCCCAATCTAAAACAGAGAAATCAGGAAATATGTTACGGACAAGGTGGCTGAGAGTCAAGACTTGAAAGATAGTGAGAATTTAGTGTAGTGGCATTGAGAAGAAAATGCACACATTCTAGACCACCAAAAGAAAACATTTTAGGACATTTTTTAAACAGGGAAATAATAATATATTTTATGAGTTACAAAGTGTTTTGTATAAAGGATTATCATTTGGTCCTTAAAATGACTCTGTGAACCAAGTCGTTTAAGTATTACTATTCTCATTTTAAAGAATAGGAAACTAGGCCCAGAGAGACTAAATAACTTGTCCAAGGTCATATAGATAGCAAGTGGCAAAGTGGGGGTTTGAAACCCGGTACTCCAACTCCTTGTCCTAAGGTGTTTGGAAAACAGAATTCACAAATTACAAAATAACACATCAGAACAATGTGATAGAAGTATGAATAAAACTAATCTACTTGGGCCCAGACCACAAGCCTCTAAACTTTCTCAGTTATTCTATCTAGCTACAATTCCTCAGACCTAGTTTAGCCCATTAAGATTCATGGAGGGCAGCAATCTAGCTAGGTAAGAATGGTATATCCCTTATCACAACCACCTATCCTTAATCCAATTTTGTTTTCTTTTCCTCATTAAAAAAAATTTTGTTTTTATATCACCTTTGTTTCTAAATACCTATCTCTTCTCCCTCACATTGGCTATTATATAGTATTCAATTTGTTGTTTTTGGTAGTTTCCTTTTGCATTGCTGTAGTCTTTGGTTATAGTCCCTTCCTGGTTTTGCTTCACTTTGCATTAAGTCTGCTTTGAGAATAACTTTACCTACGTGTATGTATGTGTATAGGTGTATATAGATTTGTGTCTAATGGTAACCATATTGGGGGGGAGAAAAAAGAGGAAAAGGAAAGAAATTTATATAACTGTTTTATATTTAAAAGAAATAGTAAGTTGTACATATTAGATTTTCAGTTTCATGTACAATCATCTTTTTAAAAATTCTACTATGTTATAGAAATGCATGTTTTATTTCATAAATTAAAAATAAAATAGATAAAATTTTTTAAAAAGACTTCCTATTCTTCTCTGAATTCTTCTCTATTCCATTCCATTCATATAACATAATTTGTTTAGTCATTCTCCAGTCAATGAGCACCTACTTTGTGCGCCATTATTTGTCATGAAAAAAGTGCCATGAATATTTTAGTGTACATGGGACCTTTCTTTTAGTACTTGAACTCCTTTGGCTAGGTGCCTTGGAGTAGGGACTCTGGGTCAAAGGGCATGGACATTTTGAACTGCCCATCTGTTATCCCTTAGTCTTCCTATATGACTAACCTGCATTCGTTTCCAGTCATACCTTTCTGTGATGATCTCCTTTATGCTGCTCCTTCTACTCATTTCTTCACTGAACACATGCTGCAGCTTACTTATTCCTATCATGTGACTCTACTCTCATTTCAGTGGCCCATAGTTTTAATTCTTCAGACATTCTCATTTTCCATGTCTTGCATATAGCATCAACAGATGAATACTGGTGTTTAAAAATGAGGCTTTGTTTGAGAGAGAAGCTTGTGGCCATTGAAAGTACTACATTTACCCTCAGTCTGCTTTGATATAGAGGTTTTCCACATCAGGAATTCCCTGAAAGAAGGAAATTACAGGTCAAACCTGCTCCCCCCCAAAAAATACATGTGCTCACAATATAAAATTCACATGTGTACTTATATGTTTATATGTATATATGTGTTTTTGTGTGTATGTATATTTTTATACATAGGAGACAATGTTGCATAGTGGAGAGACAGCTGACTTCAGAGTCAGGAAGACCTAGGTTCAGGACCATCCTCTGATTCATCCTAGCTGTGTGACTCTCAGCAAGTCCCTTAACCAGATTGCCACCAGCTGTGCAAAGAACTCGGCCTTGTAAATGGAGCCCAGTTAGTTCAATTGCCTGTCAGAATCTGAAGTCATGTTGTCACTTTATAGTGAAGATCATGAAGTTACTCTTTATATAGAATGTCTCGAGTTTTAACTAACATCATAAGTTTATCCTTGAGTAAACAGCAGTAGAGACAGAATGTTTCAGTGGAAAAGTATTTGTTTTGTAGGGATTTTCTGAGAAGCAATGCAGTCAATTTTTCAAAAATTCTGGTAGGGGAAACTTATTTTAAAATCAAAATATTCAAATTTTATTAGTACTTTTATTTTTTCTAATTTATTTAATTAAAAGATAGAAATTAAAATGGTCATCTAGACTCTTTAATGGAAGTTACTGTTGTTCAGTTATTCAGTCATGTCAGTCGTGTTAGTGACCCCTTGGACATGCCAATGCTGTTCATGGGGTTTTCTTGGCAAAGATACTAGGGTGGTTTGCCATTTCCCTTTCCAGTGGATTAAGGCAAACAGAGTGCCGGGTTCACACAGCCAGTGAGTGTCTAAGGCTGGATTTGAACTCAGGGCTTTCTGACTCCAGGCCCAGCACTCTATCCGCTAATAGCCGCTTCATAAAGGAAGCTATACAATATTAATAAAGTCATGTTCAGAAACTCTTGGACTATAAGTGTATAACTGTGAATTGGAGAATATTGAAAATATTCACTTGATCTGACTCATTCATTGGTCTATCTACATACCCTTCATAGTTTCAACTTGAACTTAACAGTTTCAGCTGGTACTACAACCAACCTTAAGAATACAATGAATCATAACTACTTTTCTTTTCCTATATTATCGCTCAACCAACAAAACAGAAAGAAGGATTCTATGCCATAGAAGAGCTTGGTGCTAAATTCTTTACACTACACCTCAGGGGGAATTTTAGTTAGATTGAGTAATCAAAGAAGACCTCATTATATTGGTAGCCCCAAGGTATAGTCTATATACATAATAAAGCTTTTGTGTACTTTTGAAAGTCCTAGAGATGAACAAGGGAATGATGATAAAAAATGATACTAGGACAGATGACCAGCATTCCCTGTACAGCTGATGTTTCATTACTATTGACTAGTAAGCCAGTTGTTGAGAATTGTTGACAAGACAAAAGGTTGAATGGAGGGAGGGAGATGGCAGGTATGAGTGAAACCATAAATAGGAAGAGTCATTATTGTTGAAGAGAAAGTTTTATTGAAGATTTGTGACTTTCACCTGACTACCACTAAATAGTTATCCATAGTTCTAAGAGTCTAGTCTGTCTGAAACTTTTATAATTTCCCTGAAGCTCCTATTCTAAGTAAGCCCATTTTAAGCATTGGGAGCTGTCATGATTAGGTCAAATTTTTTTTAATTTTAAAAATAACTTCATTTACAACTGGATTTGGTGTTTTAAAGACATTTCTGGCTCCAACAAATGTCTTTCAAAACCTCTGACTGTAACTGATATAGGTAGGTCTAAAAATAGACTTTGGCTTCATTTCAACAAAGACCTTTGACAGGTATTTTTCTCTTGGCCTTTGATCAGTGCATGTGTGCGTTGTATTTGAGATTATAATTGCTTTCTTTTTAGGAGTATTTTCAGAGAGTTTCTTGTGTGGTGTAATAAGAAATTTCAGACATTCCCTCTTGCTCAGTTCAGTTAATAGCAACTAGACAGCAAAACCCTCTGTATATTCTCTCACTCTGTGTTTCTTCTCTAGGGTCCCAATTCCCAATAATTCCTTCCATAAAAGAGGGGGATATGAATTAACTCCTGGGAATGGAACCATATATTTGTATCCCCAGTAGCTAACCTAATGCCTACAATTGTTTATTGATTTCTTGGTTGAACTGTTAATATGTTATTAGATATTTTAATTTTAAAATTAAACATATGGGTAAAGAAGGATAGGATATTACAATTCCCCAAAGGTTGGAAACAACCCTCTAAATCTTGGAAATCTACCTCTGAGATAGAGCATGGTATAATAGAGCCTTGGACTTGTGAGTCAGAAGACCTGGGTTCAACTCATGGCATGATATAATGGAAAAGCCACAGTATTTGGAAGAAGATGACTTAGGATTGAATCCTAGTGTTGCTATATATTAGTTGTATGACTTTGAACAAGTCAGTTTCCTCCTCATTAGAATAAGGGGATTGAACTAGATAAATTCCAAGGCCATTTTCATATCTAAACTCTATGATCCTTTAAGATGTGTTAATAGAGAATTAATTAATTACTTTTAAAAATTGCCATCAGATTCCCCATTATCTTTAGTGTCCATGTCTTTAAGTCATTTTGCCACAGATGTCCAATTTGGCTGAGGAATTGGGGAGAAAATTTCTTAGGAATTTAGTGATTTCATTTTGATGCATAATGAAAAAAAAAGACAAACAAAACATCATCTATTTTACCAGTCTTGTAGCAAGGAACCATCAAATTAAGTGCATACAATGGAAAGAAAATATTAGTCTTTAAGTATATTCAGCTGTACTCTATGGATTTTATTCTCTTTATTTTTACAAATTTTATTTCTATTATTCTCACATATTATTCTTATATGTTTACTTGTTTTCTCCTCTATTAGAAAATAAGCTCTTTATGAGGAGAGATTATTTTATTCTTTGTTTCTGTAGTATTGAATGTCATATAACAGGACTGGGTGGCCTGTGTGTAGCAGAGATTAATAGTAAACCTGGAATGCCCTCCTCCATGGCTCAGGGAGACTGGAGTTCTGTCTTTGTGAGAACAGCCATGGTTGGGCGATCACTCCTTTGCTGTGGTATCTTCAAAGGAGTTATAGTTCTAGGAAATATTTCTATCAATCACACACCAGATGTTTGAAGTCTAAAGGTTCAAGTCTTTTTTGGTGGGTGATCAGGATTAAAGCTACTTTACTTGGTCACTATAAGGGAATTGTTCTGCCCCAACCTGGAAGGTAACAGCTTACTTAATCTTGTCCAGTTTAACTTTCGCTCCCCACCAAATGCTTATTACATAAAAAGCAATGATGGATAACAAGCAAACATATTTATTAAAGCAACTAGCAAAACAGTATCTGTAGAGTTATATAGATTAGTTTAGCATATAGAATATCTGAAAGGCAGGATACTCTGGGATCCTGGAATGAAATTAAATCTCAGCTCAACATGGAAAAGAATACTCATATAAGCCCCACTCTTAGCAATATCTAGAATTATAGGCACTGGGAATCAATGAATAGATTGGGGTGCCAGATATATGATATAGTGGAAAACATATTTCCAACATGCCTGTGGTGAGGGAAGTTCCCCTTTACCCTTCAGAGTTTACACTTTGCCTTCTTTCTCTTTCTCTACTACTTCTCCCAGGTGTCTGACAGTCAATCAGGAGTCACATCTCTGTGTACATATGCAGCCTCACAGCACCGTTTTTTATTTTTTTTCAGAGTAATGCCAGGCCCAATTGGGAATGGAACCATATATTTGTATCCCCAGTAGGTAACCTAATGCCTACAATTGTTTATTGATTTCTTGGTTGAACTGTTAATATGTTATTAGATAACAATATGCAACAATTATTTTAAAACATGGTAGTTACAAATAATGACAATAGGTTTTTGGGTTTTTTTGCATCAATGTATATTTATGACTTTGTTACTCATTGGGCATTAGGGTAGGTACAGTTCTTCTCCCTACCAAGTTGAAAAAGAGAGGTACAAAGTGGAAAATAAGATAGACAAAGAAAATAAGAAGATTAAAAGAAATATGGTTCAGGCCCTTGTTGGCACCATCTTGTGTTCTTTGGATGGCAATTGACCTGAGAATACTACCTAGTTCAGCCACAGAGTAAACGGTACCATCTAGCCTTGTCCTAGCATGGAACTTTGTCCTCCACAGTGGGTTTGATTCCAGATCAAAACCTGCGAGGGAGGGTATGACATGTTCAATGGGAAAATGGCTATTCAATTCAGCTTGCCATGCCATGCTATATCATGGATTTTGAAGAAGGATTGAAAGAAGTTTGTTGGAATGGTTAGGTAGAAACTAGAAATAAAAAGGGAAATAAACCAAAAATATTTAGAAAAACTCTGGAGTGTCAATTTAATGGTGATTTACTTGATACCAGTCATTTAGTGTTTACAGCAAAGTGTGGACCATTTCTGGAGAATTGTCTAAATTGTTTTTGGGTGACAAGATGCATCTTTCAATGAAATCATTTTGTTAAAAAAACTGATTATAATTTGTGTACCTAAAATAGTGAGATGCAGTTTTTAAATATCACATAGTTTTTTATTTTGAAATACTAAAATTTGAGGACAAAACAGAGTACTTAAAGATGCACCTGTATTAATTATCCTTCATGATGAAGGCAGGGTTGATGCCAGAGTTGTTTACATTAGTTAAAAACAACAACAACAACAACAAACAGGTGAGACAAGAAAATAGATGGAGGATTGGGAATATGAAAAGATCTAAAACCAATTTTGTTGGCAGAAGCCAACAAGGAGGAAGCTCTTTCCCTAAATCTGTGGAAGAAGAAGAGCATGGTGAAGAGTTAAAAAGAGGCCCGAATGAGTAGAAAATAAAGCAGAGTGTGTAACGTAGCTTGTAGTGAACCCATATGCCTTGAAAATGTAAAAGGCAAATTTGAATAGTATCCTAAAATTGAGAGACCTGTGTAGGTGTTTGTAGATGACAAAATTTTGGCCACATACCTTGTTATTGAAGGAAGCAGTATTTGATATGTCATCTAGTTAATATCTTCATGTGGCTCCCTCAAATTTTCTTCCACAATTTCCATCACAGATCATTTCAAGTATTCTATTCTTTTAAATTTCCCAACTGTTTTTAGGTCCTCTAACTTCCTCCCTCATCCCACTTCCTCCCTCACCCCATGCTGTAGTCCCTTTTTCTTCCACATAGGCATGGCTGACCTTGGAAAATACTCTATTTTCTTTTTTTTGTGAGGCAATTGGGGTTAATTGCCCAGGGTCACACAGCTAGTAAGTATCAACTGTTTGATCTGAGGCCAGATTTGAACTCAGGTCCTCCTGACTTCAGGGTAGGTGCTCTATCCACTGAGCCACCTAGGTGTCCCCAAATCAGATTTTTTTTGGGGGGGGCTAGGCAATGGGGTTAAGTGACTTGCCCAGGGTCACACAGCTAGTAAGTGTCATGTGTCTGAGGTCGCATTTGAACTCGGGTCCTTGGTGCTCTATCCACTGCATCACCTAGCTGCCCCCAAAATACACCATTTTCACAAACTACTTGTAACCTAAATATACAGTTTCACATATACAGCCCTTTTTTCTCTTTTTCTTTGTATGTTGAAAAGTTCATGATTTTTTATTTTAAAAAATAAAGGCATAATAGAAGGGGAAATATGAACAACAAAAAGGAAATATACCACTTTCCATTCATTCAACTTACAAAGGAGAAGCATTTTTTCTGAGAGAGGTCTCCTGAGACCTGGGTTCTAATCATGTCTCTTATTAACTAGTTGTATAACTACAAGTAAGTCACTTTTCCTTTCTGTGCTTCAGTTTCTTTATCTGTAAAATATAGGTGATCTTCAAATTATCCTGATGGATTTTTTAGAGTACTAATATGCCTTGTTCTCTTGCTAACTTTCACTAACTTGAATTTTTAAGAACTGACTTCTTGCTTGGTAAAGCTTCCGGCAAGGAGACTGATATTGGACTTCATTGTTCTGCAGAAATTTGGGAATCAAAATGGGAAAATGAGGAATGGTTTTCTAGCTCTTTTGGTTTATATATTCAACAGAAGCCCAGTATGCTAAACTGGCAAGGGTCTTCTGGAATAAGTGGCATTGAATACCTTAACAGCATCAGCTCTGAGATTAGCTGGTGCAAAAGCAGCATGATCTACCTTTCTGAATGGCAACTTTTAGGGGAAAAGGATGCTCCAGAGGCATAGGGAGAGAACAGAGAGGTCGCTTTCTTTAACTGGATTTGTTGCCCCTCCCCCTTTTGGCTTATTCACAGCTAGAACAACAACAAAAAAGAACCCAAAACAAAGATCAAGATCTTACAGATAACAGTCCTTTCTAATTATGTTTTAAGCCCAAACATTAAAATTAGAATCCTCTTGTGCACAATATGCCAGTTTTCCATCCTGCCTTAAATTGGCATTTTGGATTGTGTTTCTCTCCAACTAGTGAAGAGCTTCAGCAGAGAAGGAAGGAGGCAGAGGGAGAGAAAGAAAGAAGAAGCAAGAGAAATTCTAAATGATAACCTTTGAATGGTGCAAGTTCAATCCCTAAAACAAAAAGCCGAATCTTTTTTTTCCCTCTAAATAATGTGCTCTCCAGCTTCACCTCTCATCCTGAGAAACATGAAAGGAAAAGTAAAAGAGGTGACCCAAATCACAGAGTTCCTTTGATAGAAGAAATTCAGCTGTTTTGAACACTTACAATCAAAGGAAGTGGTTTCCCTAATTACATGAACTATGTGAAATCTCTCAGAATAGCTCTTCCACCCCAGGATTCCTTGCACTTTAGAAGTTTGCATAAAAGCTCACATGGAGAATCAGATGCAGAGTGTTTGATTCAGATTTTATTAGGCAGAAGTGTGCCGACATCCATCGTGTATAGTTTGTGCTTGGCTGCTCAGGTTTGGACCACTATACCTGGTTTTGATGTAAAAATGTCTTTCAGACCTGAACTATTAAGATCTTTGTTCAATCTTTTTCTTCTAAGAAGTGCCCCTTTTCAGAGACTGTGGCAAAGAAAATATTCAGAAAGTTGGTCCACCTGATTCATTACCTGAATTTTAAAGACTACTTGGTATTATGTTTCTGTAAGTCTTAAACAGGAAAATGAAATCTTCTGTGTGTATATGCATGTGTGAATGTTGGGGAGATATGTTAAAATATTGGATTTTATCAAACTCTTAATGACACAAAATGTGTAGTTTTTGTTATTATCTTAAAAGTAGAAGTTTAAAGCCTAAAAATACATGTCCTGAATATTTCGTTTGCTGTGATCTGGAAGAAATCAGAAAATTGAGAGTAGGAATCTGCCAAAACACTTGCCCCAAAATTCAATTCAATTCAACGAGCATTTATGACTACATTAAATCTTTTGTATTTTGACAGCCACCTTGGTATTGAGGCATACTGTGTTGTGCAGGTGTGTAAAGATGAGAATTATAAATATCCCAAGTTCCCTGTTTAGTGAGGCAGGCGTCAGTATGGAGGTGGGAAAAGACAGAAGCAGCAATTTTCATTAAGATGTCAATTTAAGAAGTAATTTTTCCCCTCTGAGCAAGTCATTTTGATATGTTGTTCCTGTAAAAGGAATCAAGGAACATTTTCCAATAATAGAAATGACAGTGTGCTTTGCCCAAAATTCCTTTAAAAATTTTAGTGACAGATACTTTGATCCTACTGTACTGTTATTAGATATACTTATAAAATTCTTCAGGTCCTAAGAAGAAAATGACCATGAGTCATGCCAAAAGGAAAGCTTTTTTTCATCCAGTGATTGTTGTAGTAGCCTGAATTTAAGCATACTAATGCTTAAACTGTTAACAAAAATACAAATGTCAAGAAAAAAGTAATAGCTGTACCAACCCACAAATTTGATTTATCAGTTTGCCTAGGATTCTTCATTTTCTTCTTCAGGATTCATCCTGAGAAGAGTCTCATATTAATGTGAATACAGACATTGCAGGTGTTTGTAGCTTTAAGGAAGAACTTTAAATTGTTTTTATTTATGATTATCTTATGCTTTTCACATTCTGAACTTCCAATTATATATTGCCAAGGTTCTGTGGTTGTATGTGGTTCTGGAGGTGGTTAGTAGTAAGAAAGGGGAGATAATGGGAGAAAAAAGAGTGGTAAAAATTTTTTTGAGAGAATTATAGGTGGTAGGTGGGATAGGTAGAGATTTATATGTAATATTGACCACAGATTTGTTTTCCTAACATACTGAACTGATATTTTATGTGATAGTCAACTTCTTAACATCTTCCTTTTTAGCCATGCATAGTGATGCAAGCCTACTATCCGTGATACTGGGGAGGCTGAGGCTGGTAGAATGCTTGAGTTTCGGAGTTCTGAGCTTCAGTAGACTAAGCTAATAGGTTTGTGCACTTGTTAAATCTACCACCAATATGGTGAGGATGGGAAGGCGACCTGGCTGTCTAAGGAAGAGCAAATAAATCCAAATCAGAAATGGAACAAGTCAAAGCTCCCATGCCGATCACTGAGATTGAGCCCAAGAGTAGCTGTTGTACTTCCAGCCTCGATGAGATAAAATAGACTCACTCTCAAGAAAAAAATCTTTCTTTTATTCATGAAAGTTCTCATTTTAAGGGCAAAGGTTCCCTATACTTGAAAAGTTGTGTATGTATTACTATCTCAACATTAATAACAAATGGTCGTTTTGTTTCTTTTCTTCATCCATAACACCCAGCAGCTAAGGACAGGCTGCCCCTTGAATTACAGCTCAATGTGTTTTAGGGCAGGGTTATACCTAAACCATCTTAGATAAATAGGCATGTATCTTTCATTAAAATTCTTCAACTTCTCTTGGCAGTAAGTTCTACAATCCTCATCACCAGAAAATTCTTTTTAATTTCTAATTTGAGTTTCTTTGATAAAGTTTAAACTTGAATTGTAATTCAGAACCTAATTCCCTTGTACTGCCCTCAGTAGAAATGGCTTCATATCAAACGTGGAAGGATTAATAAAATATTTAAAATCATATTATAAAATAACATGCTGAAATGTGTGTATAAAAGCACTTGTCACTAAGCCATTAAAAATATTTATTAATGAATTGCTTCTCGCTCTGACTTCTCTTAGGCCAAATAATCTCATCTGGGTAAATCTTTCCAGGTCTTTTATTTTTTTCTTTTGGATCATTGCCAAAAGATTAAAAATATTCCACATTATTCTAATTTAAAAAATTTTTTCTACATATAGGATCCCAAGTTAGACAAAGTAGTAGAATAAATGTTCAGAAAAGTATTTTTTCTATCTGCATTAGTTTGGTTTATACAGTTCATTCATTCATTTATTTAGCCATTTATTAGTTCAATAAACAATCATTGGCCTAGACTTTCTGAGAAATAAATAAAAGAAATTAGACCCAATCTTTGTTTTCAAAGAATTTACAGCCAGATAGGAGTTACTTATCAGCCAGGAATAGGTTACTTCCATAATTAACTGTAATATAAAGTAGAATATATCGTTATAGGAGTAGTATTAACAAATACCCAGATAGGAGGAAAAGAGTACCTCCAGCTTGTGTGTGTATGGTGGGGTTGGGGAAGGGAAATGGGAAGAAAGGAAGGGATTAATTCTTGGAGGAATTACTATTTGTATTGTGCCTTGAAGATAGGTAAGGTTTAGTTAAACAGAATGGTGGAGAAGGATTACCTTCTAGGAAGTGGGAATGGTGTAAGCAAAGGCATCGAAGTAAGAAGAGATGTACATATAGTCAGTGAATCAGTCAATAAACACTTAAGTACCTACTACCACACGTCAGCACTGTGCTAAGTGCTGGGGATACAAAAAGAGGCAAAAAGTAGTTCCTTAAGGAGTTCACAATTTAGTAGGGGGAGACAATAAGCGAAAAAAATATGTAAATGTATTTTTGTTGTTGTTCAGTCATTTTTCAGTTGTGTATGACTATGACCCCATTTGAAGTTTTCTTGGCAAAGATACTGGAGTGGTTTGCCATTTCCTTTTCCAGCTCATTTTACAGATGAGGAAACTAAGGCAAATGGAGTTAAGTGACTTGCCCAGGGTCACCAAGTTAGTGTCTGAGGCCAGATTTGAACTCAAGAAGATGAGTCTTCCTAACTCCAGGTCTAGCACTCTATCCATTGTGCCACCTAGCTGCCAATCTCTCTTTCCCCCCCCCCCCCCCACACATACAGAGAGAGAGAGAGAGAGAGAGAGAGAGAGAGAGGAAATAGTTAAAAGAGGGAAGGCACTAGAACTAAGAGGGATTTGGAAAAGTCTTCCTGTAGAAGATGGGATATATATACTTGGGCAATGGCAAAGAGTCCAGTTTGGTTGGAGTAGAGGATGCATAATCAGCCAATTAATCAATAAACATTTATTAAGCACTATTTATGTGCCAGGCTCTATGCTAAGTGCTTGAGATACACAGAGAGGCAAAAAACAGTTCCTTCTCTCAAGGAGGTCTCGATCTAATGAGAAAGAAGTCTAGAAAGAAATGTTGAGGTCACTTTGCAGAGGGCCTTGAATGACAGGCTAAGAAACTTAGGCTTTATTTTATATGTTGTGGGGAACCATTGAAGCTTTTAAAGAAAGAAGATAACATTCTTATAGCTGTGCCTTAGGGAGATTAATCTCGCAGCAGGGTGCAGTTTTGTAGGGGTAAGATATTTGGAGATAAGAATTCCAGATAGGGGACTAACAATAATCAAGGCAAACTAGGGCTTGGGATAAGATAATGATAACAGCAATGGAGAAGAAGATATGGATGCCAAGTATATAATGGAGGCAGAATCTGCAGGAGATGGTGACTACTTGTGTGTAGGGGTAAGAGAGAAAAGCTGTTTCCATGGCATTTTTATATTTTTAAGAAAAACCCTTGCAAATAATTACAAGGGTTCTTTTAGTTCTAAATCTGTTCATTCTGCATTATCTTTTAAGCTTTAATAGTTTAAACCTTGCACAAAGACTTTTGGCATACCCTGTATAATACTATGCTATGATACTGATGTTTATCTTGTCTTTTGTGACCTAGAGCTCTTTTTACACCTTGAATACTTAATGTATTTATCTATCTTATACATAATCTAACTTTAATAGTTTTTAATTGATACTTGTTCCTGTTGTCCAAAATGTCCAACATACAAAAATCACTGGGAAGAAAGAGGGAGAGATGGTGGGGGAAGTACAGGGAGAGGAAAAGGAAGGGAGAAAGAAAGGGAGAGGAAGGGACAGGGAGAGGGACTGGATTTGCAAACCCTTCATATATACTAGGTTCTTTATTGACATACAGTAGGAGTTTAGTAACTATTGTCACCTAACTTCACAATGCTTTATTTTCCTTACTTAAGGAGTTAAGGTAGTCTTATATGCCTACCTACCTCTTAATGGCCACATAAGCCACATACTCAAATGGATCTATGATTTCATTGATGTAGGTAGACCCATATAAAGAAAGCAGCCCTCTATGCCTTCTTATCTAGTGCAATACTTATTCATGTGTTCCCATAAATTGGCTAAAAAATGTTCTGAGGGTCTTCCTTTGTCTTAAAATTCTAAGTATAGCAGTAAAGCACATGTGTTATCCAGCATTTATCCCTCCTTCTTGCCTAATGATTAGTTTATCTTCTTTATTACTCATACATTTATTTGATAATATCCTTTATGTCAGTTCTAATTAACTAAATAATAAAGAAATTCCATATTTATAGTACAGCTTGTATAATACCCACCACAGAACTCCATTGCCTTTTGGGTAGTCTTTATTTCCAATTCTTTAAGAATTGTCTCCAAAAGCTAAAGAAGTCTGCAGTATCTCCTAAATAAGATTCATTTGGCCTAACTATCTGTAATGGGAAAATTAAGTGGATTAAAAATGTGTCTTAATCATACTTTTTGATGACAACATTCTACCTATGCATTTCGGCAGTGACACATGGAATACAACCATCTCCAAAGAATTAAAAACAATCATCACCTGGAGAACAGTGGAAAGGTACATGGTGAATGTGAGTGGGCACCATAGTTTCTCATGTACCCAGTAAGTAACACTAAAGGAAAAGAAGAGTAAAATGTCTTCAAGTAGTCATTGGATAGGAAGAAAAGATGGGCTGGTAATGTGGCAAAGGAGAAAGATGTTAGGTAGACCACCATTGTGTTCCACTTATATCCTTCTGGTGTCAAGCAAAAGCAAGAAAGGGCCACCAGAATGTTGGATAGGCTCCTCTCTATGGTGAACTGATGGTGGGATATGGACCAGGGATAATATCATCAATAGAAGGAACTTCCAAATCAGTGGCTGAGAATGTGAATATTATGAGGTAGTATGGAATAGTGCAAAGACCATTATACTGGACTTGGTATTCATAAACCTGAGGTTCATGTCCCAGTTCTAATAGTTGCTATATGATTATGGGTGAGTCACTTAACCTTCAGTTTCCTCATAGCTAAAATGAAGATGATAATATTTGGAGTCCCTACTTCACTTGGTTTCTCTGGGGAAAGCATTTTATAAATGTCAGAGTTCATAAATGTGAGTTGTTACTATGATTATTATCTAATTAAACTCTATACTTTATTTTAGTAATGAAAAGTAAAGGCTCCCAAGTTTCTCAAGTGAACTCTGTGGTCCTTTCCATACAAATGATCATATTTAACTCAGAAAAGAATACATCTAAACTTAGAATCATCAGATTTAGAGCTGGAGGAAAATGGTTAAGAGCCTTGCTGACATATCCATTTATTAGCACAAACAATTGCTATATATTTCAGTTAAGAAATTCATTGAGCTAATCCTTATGTCTTTGAGCCCTCTGACTCCCCCCACCCCATTCACTCCTGCCTTATACAGTTTTCATTTTACTTTGCTAATATTGCATGTGATTTAATGGATTTAACATGCCCTTAATTAGATGACAGTTGGCTTCTTCGGAAAGGAAACTTTAAAGATTCTTGTGATATCCTAGGCATAAAAATCATTGACCCTTATTACTAAAACTTTATGGTAAGATGAGCAGGATGGTGTGGGCTCTGATGTGAAGATCTACCTTTCTCCCCACCTTGTTCTCTTTAGTGACCAAAATTGATATTTTGATTACTAGACATTTATTAAACAGCTCAACTCCTTAGTATTGTAAGGATAATGGCAGATCTGACTTGTATGATTACTACATGTACTATTCTGAGGGAAAGTGGCAAAGCTGAGCTTATTTCCATCGGGGAGCTGGAAGTTGATGGGAGAAAGGGAATACTCCTGTCTCCATGGCTACAGTGAGTATTTCTGTCCTTCCTTCTGGTACAGGGGCTGCTATAACCCTGTGTCATTGGAAGGCTGCCATCAGAAATTGTATGGTATGGTTAATGGGCTGATTTGAAAGAGATAAGAAGTTGGGATTGTCTCATTCTACATGCCACCGTTTGGTGGATTTGGCTCCAGCCCTTTTGGCTAAAGTGCTTCGGAAACATCAGATCTCAGCTGGGAGCAGGCGCCTTAAAAATAGCTTATCTCAGTCTGATGCCCATAATACTCAGCATGGGACTCTGCTGGGGGTGCTTAGGAAATAGTGATAATTGCTCATAAGGTTAAGTATGGATGCCTTCTGAAAGTTCAATCAGTATTCCTGATTCTACTCTGCCTTTTTCTTGCCTTTTGATGTCAGTTTACCCAGATTCCTGGCCAGGCAGGTAACGTTAAGGAGATATGAGGGAAGTATATGAATTCAAGGTCATGGTCAGTCCCTATACTTATCAGTTATCTTCTATCTCATAGCCTCAGATATAATATTTTGCAGTTGGATGTCTTGCAAATGTGTAGTTTTGGTTTTTTGTGGTTTTTTTTGTTCGTTCGTGGGGTTGGTTGTTTTTTTTTTTTTGAGTTTTTGTTGTTGTTGTTGTTGTTGTTCTGGGGTCTTTGATATCATTCAAGGTATGAGGATCCCCTCTACTTATTTGCCATTTATCTGTAATTCATGGTAAGCAAACAAGCAAGGGGACTGTGAGAGTAGAATATTGTATAAACCATCAGACATGGTTGATGTGTTGCTTTGTTTTGCTGAACTCTTTTTCTCTCTTTTTAATCTTTCTTATAAGAGATAGTTCCCTGTGGGGAGGAGAGAAGGGTAAATAGAACTAGTGGATATATGAGAAATGAAGGTGATGTAAAAATAAAATATATTGATAAAAACAAGATTTTTAAAAAGGAAAGTTGCCTGAGGCACTTAAAGGTTAAATAACTTGCAGGATGGTAATTAGCGTGTCAGAGGTGGATCTTGAACCCAGGTCTTTCTGATGTCAAGATCAGCTCTTTATAGGTCATCACACTGCTTGTGACCTTGATACCAAGGGGATCACACTGCCTTCAGAACTCATCACTGCTACTAGAAAAACACTTCTTGACCTTGAGTTGCTAGCATTGCATTTGAATACAAAGGACATCCAGTGTTTCTGTAATTACTTTAAATATTTAACTAAGCAAACAGAACAAACTACTTTCTCTTAGCTGAAAGGAAGAAAAACTGAAAACCAGCGACTGACAGGGGCATCAATAGAACTTATTGGAAAAGGATCATAGTATTGGCCTTGAGTGAACTGTAGCACTAAAAGCTAATGGACAGAAAAGAGAAATAGAGGTCCTGTCTCATCAAATCCTGGTTAGCTTTGTAAATTCAATAATCTACCATAGGGCTAATAATGGCTAACTAGGTTCCTCACATCGATACTGTCACTCTTAGGTTTTCAAAGTACTTTACATGTATTATTTCACTTTATCCTCACAACAACCCAATGGAGAAGGGACATTTACTTAGAAGTTTGAAGAACTAAACTTGTTAAATTGAGATATTCTTTGCATAGAATTTTCCTATTTAGTAATGCCACAGTGGCTATGATGTTACCTAATTAGACACAGATGATGAAGGGAAGAGTAATACCCATCTAATTGCTCATCAACTCCTACACTTTTAGGAGGAGGGTCTAAGGCAGGCCTGCACAACAGACAGCCTGCGGGCCGCCACAAAGGATTTTAGGTGGCCCAGGAAAATGTAGGGTTGCCACTGCCCACTCTCCTGTTTGTCACATGACCATCATCATGCAACCAAACATCATCAGTCTGTCTCTAGTCTAACCTATCTGCAGCCCCCAGAAGTTTGCAAGTTGTGCAGGTGTGGTCTAAGGGTAGGACTTTAGAGATCTAGGCCAACTCCTTTATTTTACATATAAGGAAACTGGGGTCTAAAGAGGGAAAGTAACTTGACCTAAAGGTCATAGTTAATGGCAATCTCTTGACTTCAAATGAAGTACTCTGTCCACTCTACTAGATTCTATCAATGCTGGTACATTGTTCTTTAGCTTATGACTATAGCTATTCTTTATAGAGTTTTATTGACATTGGGGCTAATGTCCTACCAACCTTTTATGAGCATCATACTAACTTTGTTCACTCAGTTTACCCATATGTTACCTTTTACTCCCAGCAAGATGCAGTTTCATCATTTGAAATTTTTTTTCTGTACAGTTCTTCCTCCACTTACCGTCTTACCACTTAAGATCACCATGTAATAACTATCTAAGTATCTGCTATATATATAGCCTTACATGCCTGTGCAGTAGGCATGTACTTAACAAAGCTTGGATTCTTTATTGGTGATCTGTGTTCTCTGTTAAGAAGAATACCTCATGTCCTTAAGGCCTTAAATACCTTGCCGTAGTACCTGGTCATGTCTCTTTTACCTGCCCTTGGCTTCAGGATAAGTTCTGAAGGCCCAGACTCTATCAAGACCCTGACATTAGGTTGCCCAGCCTGCTCTACCCCTTTCAAATTTGGCCTTACTAATAGTGTACTCATCATGTTTTGGTAAGATCAATGAATCATTATTGTTTTCCAGACTTTTCCAGGATCAACATTTCACAGTACAGGCTTCCTTAAACATCCCTTTAATCTCAACCTGCAAGAATGTGAGTGATGTGAGGGATGATTAAAATGTTGGGAATGCATTATTTTCTTTGCTACAAATACCTACATGTTCTCATACACATGCCAGTTCTTGTTGGCATCAATTGATGGTGCCCAGAGTGAGAATGGCTGCAAACAGAATCTTTAATAATCATGGGACTCTCAGGTCCCTGAAAAGATCGTAGAGGGCAGTTAGATGGCACAGTGGATACAGCTCCAGCCTTGGAGTCAGGAGGACTTAAGTTCAAATCTGGCCTCAGACACTTGACATTTACTAGCTGTATGACCCTGGGAAAGTCACTTAACCCTGATTGCCTCACCAAAAAGCAAAAAAAAAAAAAAAAAAAAAAGATTATAGAATTCTAGAGTTGGGGAAGATCTTAGAAGACATTTAGGTCAACCTCAATCCCAGGTGTGAATCCACTCTACAACAGCATTCCCAGCTACTGGTCATCTAGCCTTCCATTCAAGATATAGGTGATGGGAGGGATAATACCTTCTGAGGCAGATTATTCTAGTTTTGGACAGTTCTAATTGCTAGCAAGTTGTCCCTTATTTTGAGCTAAACTCTGTGCCCTGTAATTTTTCATGCACTGATACAAGTTCTACACTCTGAGGCTAATTGAGATCTGAACACAATACACTCCAGATGTAGTCTGACTAGAGCAAAGTATTGTAGAACTTTTACCTCATTTTGGAAATTGTTTTTATCTACGCAGCTTGAGATCATAATAATTTTTAGGCTGCCATTTTGCAGTGCTAACTCATCAAACTTGTAGACAGTAAAATCTTGAAGACTTTTTCACATGAACTACTTTCTGCCTTATATCTCCCCCATGTTATAACTGTGCAATTTATTTTTTTCATCCCAAAGACTGAACTTTACTTCAACGATGTGTGATTTTGTTGGTGCAGGTATTCATTCTGCCAAGATAGAAGAGTTGTGATCAGTGACTTAGTAGACAATCTTCAAGAATTCCTGTGATCTGTGATTTATCATTCTGGGCCAACCTGTCAATGAGTCTCTTTGAATTTAGCCAAACTGGTCTTCAAATGACAGGTTTGCAATCTACAAGAGGGCCTATATTCAAGGCCTTTCCAAATTGGTAGTACCTACCAGAAGTTGTACTTCCCTGAAACAGCCTTTAAGGATGCAGTCACCTCTGCAGCATGATGAAGGCTCAGAATAAAGCTTTACTGGGGAGCAGAACTTTATAATTAGCCTCTTCCACTCAGACTACTAACCTCCCTGGCTTTCTTTAAGTCCTAAAATCTAACCTTCTACAAGAAGCCTTCCCCAGCCCCTCTTAATTCCTAATGCCTTCTCTCTTTATCCTGTATATAGCTCACTTTGTATATATTTGTTTGCATGTTGTCTTCCTCGTTAGATTGTAAACTCCTTGAGGGCCGGGACTGTCTTTTTCCTCTCTTATATCCACAGCACTTAGCACAGTGCCTGGCACATAGTAGACTCTTTATTATTACATTCATCTTATTAGCTTCAGTCTATTCCCTAATCTGTTGAGGTTTCCCCCCCACACATCATTTTCAAATTTGGTATGTATGCCTTTATGTCTTTATCAAAATCGTTCATAAAAATGTTGACCAGGACCAAAGAGAATTCCACTGTAGCACTCTACTAGAGACCTTCTATTATTGCAATAAAAATTTGCGTTCGGTTTTTCAGCTGGTCCCAGATCTACCTGTTATTGCCTATCCACCATCTCATATACAAGTCTTTAGACATTTGATAAAATTCCTTCCTGAAATACAGATATATTATGACCATGGTATTGGTATAATATAAACTCCTCAAGACAGGAGTTTCTTTTCATACTACACACCAAGTACTTTGCACAATGCCTGGAACATAGTAGGCGCTTAATAAATGCTTGGTGGTTGATTGTCTGATTGATCATATTGCCCTGAATTAGAAACCCTGCCCAAAGGAAGTTAGGTTCATCTTGAATGGTTTTTATCAACTCTTGCTAGCAATTAGTAATTACTTCTTTTAAGTCCTTATAAACCATTTTAATAATTCACTCCACAATGTATTAGCAATTAGTGTAAAAACTTACTAGTCTCCAGTTTGAAATATTTGCTCTGTGAAAATTAGGAAAGTGTTCACCTGCCTCATAGCAGACCACCTGCTATGCACAATGCCTCAAGCACTATGGGCAATCTCACTCAGTTCATCTAAGACTAGTCAATTGAATTAATTGAGGGCAACTAGGTACCTTCTTATCTTCTCTTGCATTTTAAAATTCCTTTTAAACTATTTTTGTTTTATTAAGTATACATATGTACTTTCCGTTGTAGAGAAAATTACAAAATTAGAGTTAAGTAGTTTTGCCCTCTCTTCTCTTCTTTCTTCACTATCATCTTCCTATCCATTTGAAGCAAGTCAATTCTATTGCTTTTATGGAAAATGAGGAGGTATATGCTGGAGCCAACTCTAACTGGCTTGTGAGCATCAATTGTTAAATTTTCATTGTGATCATTTACACCTTAGAAATTGGAAATTGCTTCAAATCTAGGTTTAATTTATTGTTTTGTTGATTGCCAAGACTTAAGAAAGTGTTAATAACAAGGATTAAACTTAAAAGTATGTGTGCATCCTCAACTGCTCCCCCCTTTCCAACTCCCCAGCCTGGGTGTTAAACATTTACTGAAACATATCTCTATTACTTGATAAATATTGTTTGAGCTCAGTAGAAGTGTAGTAGAAGGCCCAGGTAATGAAGTCATCACTAGATTGAAGGCATGGTGACTATAGGCTAATAACAATCATAATAACTGGCATTTATATTGAACTTGAATATTGGCAGAGTGCTTTCTATCCATTGTCTCATTTGAGCCTTACAACACCCTTGATTAAAAGTATGGAGACCTGGGCTGAAGTCCTATATCCACCATTTTCTATCTTTTTGATAGAAAAGGCACTTAATCAATCTGAATATCAATTTCCATAGTATAACATGTGTGTTTTGACCTTCTAGCTCTAAAATTTTATAAACTTTTTGAAAATGTTCTGTTGGGGGCAGAGACGGCCAGGAAGACTGATGGGCTAAGTATAACTCAGCCAGCTGGTAGGTTAGTTGCTGTATCTGTCAAACAGTTAGCATTGACTGTCAATCACCAAGAGGGTGAAAGACAGAGTGGGACCTGATCAAAATTAGGCAGTGAGTGATCATTGTAGAAGTAAGGAGAGTGGAATCTATTTATTCAGAATTCCTGCTTAGCTTCAACTGGAGCTAGTTTTGAATCAGAATAGGGATATATGGAGCAGATGAAATAGAATCTTGTAGCTGGTACTTCAAAGACAGGCTTAAAGGGTAAATATAGATGGGAAAGCAAAGCAGAAAACAAGTCAGAGTCATTCTGGGCATACAAGTCCACAGGGTTCCAAGGATGGAATTGCTGGGGCAGAGCAGAGTGGACAGGGTTGGAGAGAATCAAGAGATCAAGCTCTCCTTTTATATATTGCTTTTTAAAAAACCTTCTGGTAACTCTGGCTTGAGGATTTGGGTTATCTGGGTCTTAAGGGGGAATCCTTAGGAACACAGAGGACAGAATGACATCTTCAGATGATTGAAGCAGGGTTCTTGAGGGCTAGCTAGTACATGGTACAATAGATGAGAGCAGAGATATCAAATAGTCCTCTGGTTTGGACAAGGAAGGTAGCTGAATGTAATTTGGCCTGATAAGAATGAGATACAACAGCTAATGTGTTGGGGTGGATCTTCAGGTATTAGGAACTAGCCTTTTTTTCCCTTAGACTCTGCTCACACTGAGTCTCTTTATCTGTGGGCAGAATGGAGCAGTGTGGACTGAATATGATAGTATAGTTTGGTGAAGTATTACTTTGTTTAAACAACCATATTCTATCCAAAGAAGTTTATTTAGTTAGATGAATGTCAATCTTCATGGAGGTCTCTAATAGTAAGTGACAGAGCTCTTTCTTCATCCCTGTTCTATTTAAAAAAAAATCTTATCAGTGATTTGAATAAACCTATAGAAGGCATTCCTATCAAGTCTACAGATGACACAATGACAAATAGATGATAATAGCAGACAGAAAAAAATGGATTTTAAAAGAAGCTGACAGGTTAGATTGAGGGACTGCAGAAAGATAAAAGTGAATAGGAGTATGGAAAGGTTCTGTGTTTAGGCTTTAAAAAGATCAATTACATGTGTAACTGATAGAGGAGACCTAGCTTCACTTCATTTCACTAGCCATTAATAAAATGCCTATTCAATGAGAGCACTGAATAAGATATAAAGTTTTACTTTAGGTAAAAACGGGTTCCTGCCATCATGTATTTTATAGCCTAGTAGGGGAAATGATGTACACTATACAATCCAAAAGAACTAATATTTGGCAGTGGGGGTGAGGGGCAGGGAAGGGGGAGGAGGCTGTTACTGATTGGGAGAAAAAGAAAGTGAGGAGAGGAGTTTGGTCAAAGTTTCATGGAATAAATGTATTGAATTATTCTTTAAGGGATGGGAAGGATGACATTTCAGGCATAGGAAAAATTGTGAACAAAGGCACAGGGGTAGCAAATTATTGGAGCCTAGCAAACGTGAAGGAAAGTTATATGAAATAAAACTAAAAAGGTAAGGTGCTATGAAATTCCGTAGGGCCTTGAATGCTAGGAAAGGGATTATCTACTTTATTCAGTCAAAAGAGAGCTACTGAAAATTTTTGAGCCAATGAATGATATAAGCAGACCAAAGTATAAGTGTAATTTACCTAGATAGATTGGAAGGGGCAGTTTGGGAGAGTGCTGGATTAGGAAGAAGAGAATATGAATTCAAATCCCAGCTTGATCCAGTCACTTCATTTCTCTTGACTTTGGTTTTCTCATTTATAAAATTAATGTGTTAGATGAGATAACTTCTAGGGTTCATTCCAGCTCTAAATTTATGCTCTTGTGGGAAAAAAGTGTAGTTGGAAAGATATTTTAGTGGGCTGTTGTAAAAGTATAAGGGCACATGTTCTTAGAAATAGAGACACTAGGGGCAGCAGGGTGGCGTAGTGCAAAGAGCACCAGCCCTGGATTCAGGAGGACCTGAGTTCAAATCTAACCTCAGACACATAACACTTACTAGCTGTGTGACTCTAGGCAAGTCACTTAACCCCAATTGCCTCGCCAAAAAAAAAAAAAGAAAGAAAGAAAGAAAGAAAAAAAGAAGGAAAGAAAGAAAAAGAAATAGAGACACTGATAGGATTGAGAGGTAGAAAGAATGTTGGAGATAATCAGTTTATAGATGATGGAACTGAAACCCAACTAGGCTGAGTGACTTGCCTAGGCTCCAACAGGTAGCAATTAATAAAACTAAGATTCAAACTCAGGTCCTCTGTCTTGGTCTTTCCATTTTACCTTGTGGCTTGATAGGATAACGAATATATTAACTTTATAGTATAGTATATAGTATATATTATATTATACATTGTATATAGTGTAGTTATGTATATTGTATGTTATATCCATTACATATAAAATATATTGTCATTGAACAAATAGAGATTAATGACAATCCAAAGCATTAGTGGTTGTAACTGAAGCTGAGGTGAATGAAATTACTAAAGGAAACACTTGGGGAACACCCACCCCAAAGGGTCAAGAGAAGGAAAAGGAGATCCCCCCCCCCAAAAAAACTTAGACAAATAGGAAGATAACCAAAACATGCCTTTGAAACCAAGGCAGGAGAGGGTATTGAGAAAGAAGAAAGCAGATGGTCAATGATTCCAAAGTTTCAGAAGTTAGAGGATGGAGACTAGAAAAGAATAGTTAATGGAATTTGCAGATTAGAAGGTGGTTTGGTGGCTTTTGAGATAACTTTTTCTATGTGTGTGTGTTGGGAGGGGGGAGGTAATGGGAGAGGGCAAATTGGCTTGATCTGTGTATTTGAAAAAGTTCCAGGGTATTGAGTTGAAAAACATGCACAATTTGAGCCAATGAGGTGATAAGATTTTCAAAGAAGTTATGATTTTTTTTTTAACTTTAAGAAGTTAAGAGTGAGTTCGTAGGCTCCAATAATGGAAGAATAATGTCTAAATCAAGGAAATTAATATCCCCAGGGAGCTTTGTATTGGTTAGACCAAGTTTATAATTTTGTGTCTAGGCATGGGTGCCACAATTGGGAAGAACAAATAAAGACTATTTGGAAGAAAATGGCCAACAAATGTGTCTAAAATCCATGTTACATAAGACATGATCAAATATCATAAATCACAGATTTAGAGCTGGAAGAAAATTTAGGAATAAAGGGTGTTTAACATAGAAAAGACTAAGGAGAGACATTGTTTTTATTCACCAAAATGCTTAAAACAGTGTCTTATACATAGTAAGAGTTCAGTAAGTATTTGTTAAATTGGTAATGTTGCACTGAGTTGGTTTAGTTCCTCAAAGTACTTTTTATTCTACTTACCAAGTTAGAGTGTTAAAACAGATACTAAGCATGGATCAGACAGCTGGTGATATAGTGGATTGACCTCCAAGCCTGGAATCCAGAAGATGAGTTCAAATCTGGCTCTATTTGCCTCAGTTTTCCCAACTATAAAATGGGATAATAACAGCACCTACTTTGAAGGGTTATTGTGAGAATCAAATGAGAGAATATTTGTAAAGCACTTAGCCCAGTGCCTGACACATAGTACTATATCAATGCTTATTCCCATCTCTTCAGCATGATGGAATGAGGTTTCTGTTTTGAGGGTAGACAGTCTTTTCCAGTTTCTTTAGCTTTGACTTTCACTATGTAGAATATTTGATAGGAATAATATGAATTCAAAGGAACTTTCATAAATGGAAAGATGAAGATCAATAGGGATTAATCTAAGGTAATAATCATTACCATTTTATAGCACTTTGCTGTAAAATTTGCATATCCCCTCATTTGATCCAGACAACAAACTTGTAAGTTGCCCTCTATGAAGCAACCATTATTATGCACATTTTTACAGATGAGAAAGAAATCCAGACCTGAGATTTCATTGATATAGGAGACTTCTGTTGAGGAAACTTTCTCTGCCCATAAATACCTGCTCTTCAGTTTATAGTCTTAGAACTTAAGAACCCTGATCAATTTGAGAGAGAGGTGATGGTCTCAATATGCAGAATGAGGCATGGATGTAGCTAATGTTGGAATTTATATTGCTTGATTATACATATTGTTATGAGAGATAGGGTTTTTTTCTGATGTAGGAGGGAAATGGGAGAGGTAGGAAATAAATGCTTGTAATTGAAAAAAAAAATTAAATTATAGTCTCAAAGAGTTGTTTATGGCATTGAGAGGCTAATTAAGTTGCCTAGTCAGCATAGTTAGTATGTGTTAGAGGCAACCCAGGTATGTATTCCTTACAGGGGGGTAGGCTTTTTATCCACTACAATGCTGCCTGCAAAAAAGATAAAAGCATAGACATAGAGGAAGGATAAACTAAATATGTACCAATACAAAGGCCGAGAGATAATAATAGATATAAAAGCTGAACACAAGTTTTTAGGCACACATTTTTGAGGAAAGCAGTACTTAAGTTTAAAGGGGAAATATGATAGTGATGCACCCAAGTTGGAAAATAATATGCAGGGACATCTGGTCCTTTCATTATACAAAGACCTATAATTCTTTATCCTTCAAAGGGATAGTGATATGGAGATTGCTAAGATGGTTCACAGGGGAACCACAGAGACATGGATATATACAGCTCCAAAGCTTCTAGATTAAATGTAAAATTCAGGCAGTCATCTGGATGCTTTATCTACACAACTCCAGACATTTGGATGTTTCATCTACATTTTTTGGTATTGTGTCATTATCTAGACTTAGCCAAAAAAATGATTAAGGTCCTGGAAAAGATTTGTCTAGAAAGATTAAAGGGATTAGAATTATTCACCCTGAAGAAAAGGAGGTTGAAATTCAATGTAATAACATCTTCGTGTCAACTTAATGATGATGTACAAGTGTCACCAGAAGATTAGAAATGTTCGCCACATCCACTGACCAATAATGGGTGATGAGAAGGGAGGAAAGAGGTTCACCTTTCAACAGGAGGGATATAGGTTAGTTAAAAGCAGAGATGGGTTGATGACTGTTTAACAGGAGGTTGTGGATATAAGCACACACTTTTAAGTTTAATCTGTGTGATTAACACTTTCTTAAATTGAGACAATCAACCAATAATAAATCTATCCCTGATTTGTAACAATGCTGATTTCTGGAGTATAAATGCTTACGGTGAAAATTTAATAATCAGTTCTGCCAACACTCTTGCTAGAACACTCTTGGTTAAAAGGCAGGATTTTCTGGCTGGTGATAGTTGGTTGTCCTTCATTCTTGATGAGGACCAAAATGACACCACAATGTTGGAATCAAGATACAGTGTGTTCAACTGTGGTAAAGCTCTGAAGGTTTTCCACAGGTCAGGTATGAATAGTCCACCTGAACATTTGGAGTGGAAATGCCTCTAAATTTGCACATCTCATGTATCTTTTGAGCTACTGCAATTCTACTTTACTCATAGAATACAGCACCTTCTTTGAGGTGGGCACACCATGCTGGGCAGTCATTTGCCAGTGTCTCCCATGCCTCACAATCAATACCAAAGTTCTTCAGAGAGATCTTGAGAGTGTCCTTGTATCACTTCTTCTGACCACCGTATGCTGGCATACAATACTGGTAAATTTCCCTGGGCAACCAAATTTTGCCATAATTTTCTACAAACTCTCATGACTGATATATCAAAGGCCTTGATCAAATCAATGAATGTTGTATAGCAATCTCTGTTCTCCTCCTGGCATTTTTCCTGGAATTGTTGGGCAGCAAACACCATATCAACCATTCCTCTGCCCTTTCTAAAGCCACACTGGCTCTCAGGTAGATACCCATCTTCCAGGTCAAAGATCAGTCTATTAAGGAGGACTCTGGCAAGAATCCTGACAGGAATGACTAAGAGAGAGACACTCCTATGATTGTCATAGGACAACCTATTTCCTTAACTTTTATAGAGATGGACAATGGAAGCATCTTTGAGTTCCTGGGAGATAACCTCCTCTTGCTATATAACCTGGAAAATTTCCATCAGCTTTTGTATGAGCAGTGAACCCCCCTGCCTTATAAATCTCAGCTGGAATAGAATCAACACCGGGTGCTTTGCCAAATGAGAGGAGCCTAATGGCATTTAAAACCTCTTCTTCAGTTAGAAGTTTGCTAGAAAGGAATTGACTTCAAGCTGAGTTTTACAGTTAGTGACTTCAGCATTGATTGATGAAACTCTGTTGAGAACACTATGGAAATATTCAGCTCATCTCTCCAAGATCGTGTCCTTATCACTAATCAATGTGGCTCCATCAGCACTGGGTAGTTGAGATGTGCCACAGGTCTTTGGCCCATAAATAGCCTTCAGGGCATCATAAAAGAACTTTGGATTGTTATGATGAACAGAAAACTAAATTTCACCTGCCTTCTTACTGAGCCAAAAATCCTATATCTCTTAAGCTTCACTTCTACTTTACTTCTGGTGGAGTAAAACTCTGCCTTCTTAGAGACAGACAAACTGTCTTGCTGGTAAACTCTGTAGAGTTCTCATTTTTTGTTTAGCAGCTTCTGAATTTCCCCATCATTTTTGTCAAACCAATCTTGATGTTTGCAAGTGTTTTGACCCAGATGAGTAAATGCAGTGCTGTAAACCAAATTTCTGAAAGCTGCCCACTCTTTTTCTGCTCCCCTGTTGCCAACTGTGTGTTAGCCTCAGCTTTCCCTTCAAGTTAACAAGGAACTGTTTAGGCTTGGAGAAGCACTCTAATCTGCTTACATTAAGTCTTCTGGTAGTCATCTTGCCTTGGTGCCACTGCTTTTGTTGAATGCAGATATTTAGCCTGAAGAGGATAAGCCTATGATCAGTCTAGCACTCTGTACTACATATCATCTTCATCACTTTCACATCCTGTATATGATGGTTATTAAATACTAAAATAACTTATTAAGGGAGGTAGTGGGACCTCCTCTAGAAGCTTTTGAAAATAAGATTCTGATCTGTTTTCTGTTTGAGGGAGCTTGAGGGAGCATTTCTAAGAATAAAGACTAGAGTTGAAGGTCAAGGAAGGAAAAACTTCAAGGTCCCTCCCATTCAAAATGCTATCATTTTTATTAAGGGTTTATTAAGATTTTGTATCTATTATTGACAATTAATAAAAAAATGGCAAACAATTATTTATTGTGGGCAGTTCTCATTAGTCACTATTCAAACATACAAAAACTTATCATAGGAATAATAAAATCATTAATGTAGTTCCAGACTAGGGATAGATTGATACTTAAGAGCCAATCTAATCAGAGCACTAAGGCTGCTATAGGACATTTCAGACTTCTAAAAATAAGAATCAAGTTTGCCTAAATTCTTCTCATTGATTTTGTAGATTTCCACATGTAGATTGCCAAATGTGGCAAATATTTCTTTTCTGGAATGTAAACAATCAAATTCTGTTGCTCAGTTGAGTAATATTATAGAACACTTAGGGGTGTTCAGCTAATCAGATTGCTGGAGTAGCTGAAAATCCCTCAACCTATAATTTTGCATAGAGACGGGGTGCCTCATGCTGTGCAATTAACTAGTTTTATTAGCAATAAATTTGTTTGCTTCTGGCTGGCCCTGTGGTCTACCTCTGTAAAGAGCATTCTGAACTTGCTCCTGAACTAGCCAAGTATCAGAGCCAGCTAGTGAGGTCATGGTAATTCCTTAGAGGAATTCGTACTTACCTTATGTGACTAATCATTGACATTTCTTATGAGGGAAACATTAACTGCTGAGTACCCCAGGTAAGCCTTAAGGACAGGGATGGGCAACCTGTGGCCTCAGGCCACATGTGGCCCTCTAAGTGCTCAAGTGCAGCTCTTTGACTGAATCCAAACTTAACTATGTGTCCACACTTGGAGACCTACAGGGCCCTACATGTTGCCCATCCCTGCTTAAGGATTTTTCAGATCCATCATATCTTTATGAGGTAATAATCTGCCCTTCATAGTTTATAGCGTGCAGATATTCAATTCAATTCAATTAATTTTTATCAGGCAGTATACTAAACACTGGGGATGCAAATAATGAAAAGAGGTCTTTGCTCTATAGGAGTTTGCAATCTAATGGAGGAAGACAACACATGAAAGAGAGCTGGGAGGAGGATACCAGGAGGTACTTGGCAAAGGATAATCTCGTTCCATGGAGTTGAAACCCAGCAGAGCTACAGATAGATAGTGGAGTGAGCTGGAAGTCCAATTTCTGTCTTCTATTAAAAAAAAAAAAAAGCTTTGGGAGACATTTAGTGTTCCATTTTCCAGCCCTCCAATCAGAGGGGAGAGGAGTTTGAGGGAGTTGGAAAGGCATTGACTATCCAAAGCTGAGTTAGCAGCATGGTGTTGAGATACGTTTAAATGTAAGCTAATTTTAGGTAATGACAATTTCTATTAATGGATCGTCTAGTCAAAAACTTTCTCTCTTTTTAATCTTTTATTTAAGAGAGAGAAAAAAGAATATTACAGCATAATTCTTAGTCAAAGTTTACATGACATTATTAAAGATAAACAAAGTATGGGGGGGTGAGGAGGGAGGGATAGAATTTGAAACTCAAAACTTTAAATAAAAATGTTTTTTAAAAAATAAGCAAAATATGCAGGATGTCTCCAAGCTCTTAGTGTAGTTTTAAGCTATTAATGCTAATAAAACATTACTAATGATAATAATAAAGTTTTAATAATTATTTAAGCTAATAAAGCTTCAAACTACACTAAGACTTTAGGGAACCCTATGCAGTAAATTCCACAGTTGAATAATATTTATTCAGCACGTTTAATTCAATAAACATTGAGTGCTTATTTGTGCAGAGCTAAAAAAAAAAAGCTTAAATTTGATATTGTTATTGTCCTTGTCGAGCCTGCAGTTGTGGGGGGTGGCATATGCTATTGAGGAATGAAGGAGGGTGGTTCATACATGCCTCAACCTTCCCTGTGAGGTAGATTAGACAGCTTAAGTATGGTGGAGAGGTTGGGAGAAGATCAGGGGTGAGGAGAGAGAAGAAAAGATTTGAACCAATTGCTATAGAAATTGAGGTAAAGAAGCAAAAGAATAGAGAAGTCTTGTTGACTAATATTGAGAGAGCCTAAATGATGACAGGAATGATAAATTTGTAATTGGCAAAATCAGTTCAATTTCATGATTTTTATTCAGAACCTTGATGTAGCAACAGAGAAATCAGATAGTAGACTAGATTACTGTAAAATGAGGGTTCAACAAACATTTATTAAGTGCTGACTATGGATTGCCAGACATTGTATAAAGTGCCAAAGTCAGGAATGAAGATCGTCAGGGCAAAAAATTCTAATGCAATGCCTAGTAAAACATAGTAGATGCAGATAGACCATGGACAAGATATATATGGCAACAATTAAAGCCAGAGATGGACTAGAAGACAAGATGAGTCAAGGGACCCAAAAGTTATAATGGAGACAAAAGAGTATGTTTCATGTGAATGACAGAATAGGTGAAGTGGCAAGATAACAGGACTCTAGATTTTGGAAAGGTCAGTGCAGTTTTGAGAAGTGGTGTGTGACCAAAATTTTGTTGTTTTATTCAGTCATTCAGTCATGTCTGATTCTTCATGACCCCATATGGGGTTTTATTGGCAAAGATACTGGAGTGATTCACCATTTCCTTTCCAGCAAATTAGGCAAACAGAGTTTAAGTGACTTGTCCAGGGTCACACAGCTAGTGGGTATCTGAGGCCAGATTTGAACTCAGGTTTTCTTGTCTCCAGACCCAGTGCTCTATCCAATGAACCACTTACCTTCTTCCTGTCACCAAAATGTGAATAGAGAAAAAAGTTTTTGTTGTTTGAGGAATTTGTGGTGAGACTGTTAGTGGGTTCTGGAAGAGACTGAAGAAGGTCTCAAAGGTCCCTTCTACTATTAAATCTGTGATTGTACAATCCAATAAATCATCTCATCCAATCCCCTCATTGTATGAATGAGGAAATTCATATTTGGAGAGTCATACAATGTCAGTGCCCAAAGTCATACAGTGAGTTAGTGACAGAGCCAAGCCTAGATTAATAGGAGAGAACTTTTTCTAGGTTTGCTTTGATTTTACTGTTCACAAAATGGTTTCATACCTATTATCTTACCAAATTCTAATGTCAAACTTGCAAGAGAGGCTGGGCAGCAATTATCTACATTTTCTGGATGGGGAAGCTAAAAGTCTGAAAATTTAAGCTACTTGACCAAAGTCACATGGCTAGTAGAAATAGAATTTGAACCCAGGTCTCTTGACTGTCCTAGATCTCTTCCTTGTTAGTCAATATTTGACAAAAGGCTGATCTTTCAGAAGTTCCTATTTATAAATGAATTCAAGGCCTTACATTATAAAATATTAGTCCTCTGCAGTCATATCTCAGTTTTTAGCACCAAAAGCAATTTCCTTAGCAGCATACAAGTTTGTTAGCTGGAGATTTGGAGGTACTTTTGCCCACTGAACTCCTTCTAACTCACATATAAAATGTTTTTGCTCCTCATGCTGTCAGAATGACATTCTACACAAGCACTGTATTTGTATAAATCTAGTTTACCTTGGCTTTCTATGACTTTTTACAGTCTCCAAATGTTAAATCTTCACCATTTATTTCATTCAATTTCAGTTCTCCTCCAGTTTTGCCAGGTTAGCTTGCCCTTAGTAGGATATGTAACCAAAGAGCTCACCGTTTACTAGAGCAGCCTGTTCCTTGGAATCTGGCCTGAGTTGTTCTCTAAGAGGACAAATGAAGAAAGAGTAAGCTTTAATGCACCATAAAAAAAAATCATTGAGTCCTAATTTTTGTAGGTTCACAACATAAACAGTGATTAAAATGAAATTCCTCACCAGTCCTTCTTTATCTTCCAAAAAGTAGCACCAAAATGAGAGAAATGGCTGGTCAATTTAATCATTTTAGCTATGGTGGTTAAGGATGTTTCTCCAAAGAGAATTTCTTCATGGAACTAAGGAAAGCTACTTATTTGATTAGTTTAAAAGGAAAGAAATTTATTTCCCTCAAAGAGGCTCTACTTGGCAAAGGCTTAGCTACTAACCAACACTCCTTTTGATTTGAAGAGCACTTATCATGAACCCATTAGGTTTCAGTCACAAAGGTAGGCTGCAGGCACGTAAAGACAAAACAAACAAACAGCGCCTGACCTCAAGGACTTACATTCTTCTGTGGGGAAAGAATATATAACATAGATAAATAAATATAGAATACATACAAAATAAATACAAAGATATTGAAAGGAGGTAGAAGAACACTAGCAATTAGGGCATCAGGAAAGGCTCTGTTGGGGTTGAGCTAGGACATAAACACGAGACCAAAGACAAATATCAACAAAAATAGACCTTAGAGCTAGAAGGGACCCTAGAGGTCATTTAATCCAACTCCCGCATTTTACGCCTGAGGAAACTGAGGCCCAGAGAGATTGAGTGACTTGCTCAGAGTCACGTAGATTATCAGTAGCCGAACTATGCCTTTAATTGAAAGGGGCAGTATATGTTTTATTATTGTACCTGTAGTGTCCCAGACTAGCAGATGAGGGATTCTCCTGACCACTCTCACTATAACTAACATATCTCTGATACATTATATTTATACTTCAGCACTTCAGGGGCCTAGGATTTTTTCAATGTGAGATCTCCCTCCCCCAGTGAACATAACTCCCTGTGCCTTAATTGATGGCCTTTCTAAATTGCTGGGACCAAATCCATTCATTACTTGGTAGACAACTATCTGGTGGCAAACCTCTCTGCATTCATCTAGACTGATGTTTTTAGGATGGCTGTGTCCATTGTTGGGGCAGTCCTTGAAGCCTTTCCAAATGGCGGAACTCACTGAGCAGATGGTCTGCTAACAGAGAAGCCAGGGTTACTCCCATGCTACTAGGAACCATTAGAGGAGCACTTTGGTGAAGGATGCTTTATTATGATACAAAGAAATAATCTAGTAAGCTTCATTGATGAACCTGAGGACCTGTCAGTCACATTTTGGGAGGGAAAAAGACCAACCATTTTCTTTATAGCTTTAAAGTTTACTATTTGTCACTTTAACTGGGCTACTGAAGTGGCCTCTGAATCTAACATGAGAGTTCCAAAGGCCATGACTCATATGTGACACTGATCATTAAGTATAGGACAGAAAATGTTTTGGAAATAGCACAAGCCTACTCTTTAAGTTCTACTTGTAGTACAGCATTGCTGGGAGTGGGTCAAGGGGCTGGTTTTCTCCCTTACTGTACAAGTAGGAAGCAAGTTTTTCTTTTTTTTTTTTTTTGAGGGAGGTAGTAGACTAGTAATGATAGTGGTAGAGTAAAAATGCAATGAATGAAACATTTGCTTATTTCTGCATTAATTAGAACAGAGGGCTTGAAAATTGTTAAACTTAAACTTGCCCAAAGACATACCCAGAAAGTTGCGGGTATTTGGCTTTATCCATTTATACTTGCTGTCTAAAGAATTCTAATATCAATGTTATCATCTTTTTCCCTGCCCCCCCAAATTTCTGAAATAGTAGGGGTGTCAGCATAATAGGAGGAGTGAAACTGGAAGATGTAACCATATAACTGAATCTAGGGCTGTGGCTGGAAGGAAGGAAGGAAGGGAAGAAAGGAGAGAAGGAGGAAGAGAAAGAGTGTGGAAGGAAGGAAAGAAGAGAGAAAGGTAAAGAGGGAGGGAAGGGAGAAGGGGAAGATTTCTTATTAAATGCTTAATTAATGTTTTATTAAATATGCCCAGGACTGGGGTTTCAAATAGAAAAATAAAGATAGTCTTTTCTGCAGGGTAGATGGTAGTCCAAAGGGTACAATGCTGGTATCAGTGGGTTGACCAGTCCTGGGGAGGATTCAAATTCATCCCCATGCATTCTGAGCTCCTAGGGGATCACACTTCCAGGAGCATATCTTTGAAGACCAGACTAAATTGAGGTTGGTACAAATCTAAATTGAGGTTGCTAAGGGTTGGATTGTGGATTAGAGTTGGAAAGGCTAAGGAATATAGCCCTGCCACAAACTCAGTAATACCTTAGGGCAGAGGTATGAAATGAGACAACACTCTGGAGAGGGTCTGAACCAGATTAAAATGTAATTGGGAAAGACTTAACATAGTAAAAAATTTTTAAAAATATAGACAATATGTGGTTTTCTAAAGTCAATTAGCAGCCTTCAGAGATCCTTATGTATAATTTAGTGACCTCCATTTCTATTTGAGTTTAACTCTACTGCCTTTGGGTGGCTAGGTGGCAGTGTACAGAGTCTGGAACACAGGTCTGGAGTCAGGAAGACCTGAATCCAAATCTGGCTTCAGACACTTACTAGCTGTGTGACCTTGGGCAAGTCACTTAATGCTTTTGCCTTAGTTTCCACATCTGACAGATGAGCTGGAAAAGGGAATGGCAAATCATTCCAGTATCTTTGCCAAGAAAGCCCCAAATGGGGACACGACTGAAAAAACAGAATAACAACAACAAGGAAAACTGCCTTAGGGGTTTCTTGAATAGTACTAAGCATCAAAGGTTTGCTTCATATATAACACAAGTATTCATGCAGAGTGGGGCTATATCCAGTTGTCCTGATCTATATCTTGCCACTGGACCAGTGAGGTGGATGACATTGCACAGCCCTCCCTCACTTAAGTCCAATTCATTTGCATGTCATTTCATCACCTCCCTGATGTTGTGGTCCTCTTTGAAAACAAAGGACAAACAGCGACAACATTCATGGAGAACATTAGTCCTATAAAAGGCACTCAAGAAGGTGAGCTTTTTTGAAAACCTTGGAAGCCAGGTGTGATTTTACCCTTTGCAATCCTTGTACTGGGGAAGGTTCAGGCTGGTGGTTAATTTGAACTTGGGAGTTCTGAACTTCATTAGGCTAAGCCAGGAACCACCTTCTTCCCTTCTCCATGATATTACTAGAGGATTTGCAAAATGAGTCAGCACTAAGAATGGCACCATTATTGTGGGTCTTCATTTGGGGATGACAGGATAGGGAACCAGACTGCTCAATGAGGGGCAAAGCAGCTCAGGTTGGAGCTAGACCAGGTCAAATCTACAATGCTAATCATCAGTTCGATAGGGCCTATTTCCAGCCTGGGCCAGATTAGGAGACCTATCTCAAAAAAATGAAACAAAACAAAAACAAAAAAACTTGGACTTTCCTGTGACTAAAAAGAGCCACAGTGTACCCATTAAAACTCAGTCCCCAAACTGGATTTTATACTCATCCACATTGAGCTAATGAAGCTAAATTCTAGGACTGGGGTTATATAATTGACTATACTACCATACTTAAGGGACACAAAGTTAGTAAATCCTATATATACATTTTCAGGAAGAATTTTGAAAACTTCCATCCTTCACAATCTTCTATTCCCCTTTTCTGAGTAAACATTTACAAATTTAAGGAGGTGCAATATCTACAACATTATTTACACTCTGAATATCACTATCACCTGATAGTATGAACAAAACCAAAGAACCCCTTTTTTCCTTCTCTGTAACATCATTAGAGAATTTGCAAAATGAGTTAAATGAAGCATATAATGGCCTAAGAATCTACCAGGATCATATATTTCAGAGCAGCTAAAGGAAGCAGATGCTCCAGCAATAGGGTATACATCATTTAAACAAACACCAAGAGTTATGAATGGTGGTAGGTGGAAAATATAGGAACTTTGTTTTTAGCACTCAGCAGAGCCTAAGATCTAGCCTAGAAATGATCTTGTTGATTGCTAGTCTGATCCAGAGTAATGCCAGGAGCGCTGTCCAAATTCATGGATATATCTACTGATTATGATCTGCTTCTGGTCAGGCCTGGGGCAAGTGAAGAAAGAGTTTCATTCAATGGGTTGACCAGGCCTGGGGAGGACTAAAATCCATGCCCATGCATTCTTAAGCTCCTGGGGGAATCATACTTCTAGGAGCATATCTTTGAAGACCAGACTAAACTACTTGAAATGACCCTGAAAAGTGTAGGTACTCTTAAGACACTTTGCTATGAGCAGAGGTTGTCAAATTCCACTTGGCCTGAAGTCAGGAAGACTCATCTTCCTGAGTTTAAATCTGTCCTCAGACACTTACTAGCTGACCCTGGGCAAGTCACTTAACCCTGTTTGCCTCAGTTTCCTCACCTGTCAAATGAGCTGGAGAAGGAAATGGCAAACCACTCCAGTAACTCTGCCAAGAAAACCTCAAAATAGGATCACAAAGAGTTGAACACGACTGAAATGACTGAAAACAAATCAATATGGGACTGCGGGGATCTGTTTCTATTTTGCTTTTGATACCACTGGTCTAAAGTGCCTTGGGCCCTGGAAACGGGTCCTATTTGGCATTCTCGGTGTTCATTGAAGCTAAAGAATAAAGCTGGAGACTTTGCACATCCCTGCCTCACTTAAATTCAATACACTTGCAAGTCAAGATATTACCTTCCTGATGTCATTGGTCCTCCTCGAGAATGGACAAATAACAACAAGAATTCATTGGAGGGGGGCAGCTAGGTGGCACAGTGGATAGAGCTCCAACCTTGGAGTCAGGAGGACCTGAGTTCAAATCCGACCTCAGACACATGACTCTTACTAGCTGTGTGACCCTGGGCAAGTTACTTAACCCCGATTGCCTCACCAAAAAACAAAACAAAAAACAAAACAAAACAATTCATTGGAACAATGGTGACCTAGGTTGGAACCTTTCCCTTTCCTTCATTACATTCTTTGTCTGGAGATTTAAGACTATAGAATGTTGAAAGAAACAGCAGCAACAAAAGTAACCAACAACCTTCCTTTAAAACAGAAGTATTATATCTTTGACTTTTAAAAAAAATCTGTATTTATGATGTAATCAGAGAATTTCTGTTGTGGAAACTTCTACAGATGCAGATCTGCAACTGGGCTATTTAATAACGTATAGTCTTATAGAGTTGCCTGGGACAGTAAGAAATCAAGTGACTTTCCTGTGGTCACCTAGTTAGTAGATGTGACAGGCAGAATTTGAAAGCCAGTTCTTTCTGATTTTAAGGCCAGTCCTTTTTCCAACCATGCCTTGATGCCTTTTCCTACTCTTGGACTCATAGAATTTAAAATTTAGAGCCAAAAGGGATATTAGAGATTGTCTAATTTAACCCCTTCATTCTACAGATAACAGAGCTGCTGTTTAGAGTTTAGAAGACTTGCTTATGGTCACAAGGATAGTGAGTAGCAGAGCTGGGGAATCTAACCCATATTCTGAAAGTCAAAATCCAGTACTCTTTGTAGTATCACTGTGCCTCATTGTCAGTGCCTGGTCGTGATTAGAGTGGTGGATTCTCCAAAATAATTCAGAGATAAAGTGGGAGAGCAAGTGACAGTTGAGGAGATAGTTTGGAACAAGATAGAGGATGTGAATATAATTGGTGGACTTGGTTATCTGAATCATACTAAATATCAGTAGGCTGCTTTCAGTATCTTTCCTTTCTTTCACAAAAAGAACTGACTTTCTTTTTACTTAAATGTGTTTAAGAAAATGTAGTATTTCTAACCTAAGTCTATACAGACTTTTTCTAAGATGCCTGAATTAATATGCATGTGTAGTTGAAGTAGCGCAAACCTGAAAGCTGGAGAGAGACTGCACTGTCATCCAGCAGTTTACTGCTTTTCTTAAAGAAATCAGGATATGACTTGGATTGGGAAGAAAAAAAATTTGTGAAATGAGGGCAGGAGACTAACACTCAACATTTATTAATTCAATGTTCTGTTGGAAATCTTTCCAAAGGATTCCAAAAGAAGGGAGTTAAAACCATGAGATTGACCAATGTATCCATCTTGGGGGTGGAGGCTGGTGTAGCAGAAATTATAAATCTTGCTACAGGCTAAATTATCAACTTCCAAATCCATGTATGAGCTGGTTGGAGCAGACCATCTCTAAAATCCCTTTCATTTATAACAATTCATGAGTCTGTTACTCTATTTGTAAGGTATAGTTATAAGATGAAAACTACTGAATTCCTGTGTTGATAGATCTTTGGTCACTCAGGCACTACTATCAGAAGAGGACCTCTTAAGTGCCTGGGAAGACTCATCCATGTGATTTTACAAGGCCCATCTAGGTGGGCTTCTTGATTCCTGCATCCTTTATTGTTATTTCACCATTATTTCATAATACCTCATATTTACATTCTCTTCAATGGTTTTCAAAGAGCTTTATATACATTATCTCATTGGATCAACCTAGTACACAGAACAATAGTGATAGGTTAGATACAGGTAAGTTCCATATGGGTCCATAGTTATTGTTAGCAAATCATTCATCATTATTTCATAAGATCATAGAGTTTTTTTAATATAGAAAGACCTTTAGAATGATAACCATTGCTCTAACTCCCACATTTTATGAATGGGGATACTGAGCCCTAGAGAAGTGAAATGACTTTCCCAACATCACAAAGATAATACATAGTGTGCAAACCTAGTTCTCTTGACTCTAAATCTAGTGTTGTTTTTCATACACCATACTAGCCTTTTAAAGGACAATGATGCCCATATCAAAGCTATTGAATTACACCTCCTTTTTCTAATACTTGTCTAATTTTAATAATCTAGATGTATTATCAAAAGGACATTTTATTTTTAGAACATCAATATTAATATCTATATTATAATATTAAATTATAATTATATATTTATATGAGTGTATATTTATTTATATTAATATTTTCCAATTATATTTTTAAAAATATTTAACATACATTTTTTAAAATTTTGAGTTTCAAATTCTCTCCAACCTGCTCACCCCTCCCCCATTTCTTGAGAAAGCAAGCAATATGATATTGATTATACATGTGAAGTCATGCAAAATATATTTTCATATTAGCCATGTTACAAAAGAAAGCACACACATGCACACACACACACATATACACACACACACAAAGAAAGTAAAAAACACATGCTTCAATCTGTACTCAGTTCATCAGTTCTGTCTCTGGAGATGGATAACATTTTTCATCATGGGTCCTTTGAAATTGTCTGTGATCATTATCTATCAAAATAGCTAAAACTTTCAAAGTTGATCATTGTTACAATATTGCTGTTACTATATACAGTGTTCTCCTGATTCTGCTCACTTCACTTCGCATCAGTTCATGTAAGACTTCCCAGGTTGTTGTGAAGCCATCCTGAACATTCTTTCTTATAGAACAATAGTATTCCATCACAATCATATAACACAACTTGTTTAGCCATTCCCCAATTGATGAGCATCCTCTCAATTTCTAATTCTTTATCACTACAAAAAGAGTTGCTATAAATATTTTTGTACAAATAGATCATTTTCCCTTTTCTCTAATCTCTTTGGGATACAGACCTAGTAATGGTATTGTTGGGCCAAAGGGTAGACACAGTTTTATAACCTTTTGGGAATAGTTCAAGTTGTTTCCAGAATAGTTATACCAGTTCACAGCTCCACCAATAGAGCATGTGTCCCTATTTTTCCACATCCCTTCCAGCATTTGTCATTTTCTTTTTCTATCCTATTAGCTAATCTGATAGGTGTGAAGTGGTATCTTAGAATTGTTTTAATTTACATTTCTTTAATCAATAGTGATTTTGAGTGTTTTTTCATGTGACTATTGACAGTTTTAATTTCTTCTTAAAATTGCCTGTTCATATCTTTTGACCATTTATCAATTGAGGATTCACTCATATTTTCATAAATATGAATTTTAGCACACTATATATTTGAGAAATGAGGCCCTAATCAGAGAAACTAGCTATAAAAATTTTTTCCTCCAGTTTCCTGCTTTCTTTCTAGCTTTGACTGCATTAGTTTTATTTGTACAAAAACTTTTTAATCTCATATAATCATAATTATACATTATATAAAAATCATACATTATTTCTCATTAACTTTTCTATCTCTTATTTGCTCATGAATTCTTCCGTTATTCAGAAATTTGAGAGGTAGGTTTTTTAATACTCCCCTAATTTATTTATGATATCCTCCTTCATATTTAAATCATTCATCCATTTTGACCTTTTCTCTGCATATGGTGTGAGGTGTTGGTCTATTTCTAGTTTTTGCCAAATTGCTTTCCAATTTTCCCAGCAATTTTTGTCAAATGGTGAGTTCTTGCTCCCAAAGCTTGGATCTTTGAATTTAACACTAGATAATCATGGTCATTTAAACTGTGTATTGTGTACCTAATCTATTCAACTGACAAAAGGATATTTTTAGAATTTATTTTTGTTCCTACAGAAAGAGGAAACTCTTCAGACTACTCTGTTGGCTAAGATAAGCACCGTGTATTTAACAAAAATAAACAAAACAAAAAATCTGTCCAGGAAGAAAGACTACAAAAGAATGTTTCATGCATTCATGTTCACCAGTTTGGTCTCCCAAAAGACATAGAACATAGCATAGGTAAAAGTGCTTCAGATGTATTACCAAGTAAAAATTTGGGAAAACCCTTATAGTAACAACCCTTCAACATATTATAGCACACTTAGCATTGCAAAAGCACCTGCCAAAATGTTTTTATTCTAAATACTTAATGGAAATTTTTATTTCCTAAAGTGCTATGAAAGACAGTTTTTCAAAAGTCAACAGGCTTTTGCATAAAGAACTTGTGTATATTTAGAGAAAACAAAAGACTGAGATGGTCAGAAACTGAAAAATTCTGATTTACTAGAATATTGTATACCTATGAAAATTGTACTGATATCCAAATTTGTCTTTGATTTTTCAACAGGCAGAAATACTTAGTATCCTCAGTCACAGAAACATCATCCAGTTTTACGGAGTAATTCTTGAACCTCCCAACTATGGTATCGTAACAGGTAAGAACGCCTTTATTAGTACAGAGGCTTTTCTTTTCTTTCCACAATTTACAAGGCTTTTTGCTCCAAGTATGTTTAAATGCTTAGCACTAGATACAGTTATGAACTGTATTCTACTGTCAGATGTCACTTTTGTTGCCATAAAGCATTAATAAAACTGATTATATCAATATAATTAGGAATGGTGTTTCTACTTCTACCCATGTTTAATTGTGCTAATTATATCTGAGTAAATGCTATTTAAATGCACTTGCAGCTGCAATACCAATATTTGAAGGTGCTGTTTAACTAAAATTTCATTTAATTAGTTGAAATGAGTGATGCTTTTTGCAACTCTGTGACCTTTTACAAATTAAGATTTCTTGAGCTATTCATGTTATAACTCTTTGCAAGGCATTTTAATCCCATTAGAGCATTCTTACTTCAAGGTCTCTGACATGAGAACAGTATTTTTCACATTTGGTCATTTGAGTTGATAATGACCTTGATCTAAATCATCAGTTAATTAGGAGCAGCAGTTTAGAACTAGGTGAAAATATATTTTCTAAAATGGACCATGTAGAAAATTTTGCACTTTTTTTTTGTACTTTGTGCTTGTATGTATTTCTATTCTGCAGTGAGAAATTGTTAAGACTACAGTGTTGGCTATGATAACCACAGGATTTAATTTTAAAGAGCCTCTGACATTTCTAACAAGAAGACCTTTAAAATAGTATAGCCTTCTCTTTTAGAGTCATGTGAAGAGTTTGGGAGACATTGGTTCAAGTTGGATATAAAAATTTTAATTACTCGACATTATCATGTAGCAAAAGTAGATGTGATCAGTAATTTAATTCTTTCATCACAGGTCTAATTTTAATTAAAATCCCACTTTTTTTTTGAAGACTGACAATAATCTTATATACTTAGGTCTAAGTAGGATGTCATTGAGTTGTTGAGTTCATTGGTCCACCCTAAGATAGGACTTTTCCTTATTCTCAAATATTTCTCTAGTGTCCAAAATAACTTATATTGTGTATGTGTAAATATTGTACAATTTAAAATGTGTACTACAGAATGGAATCTCCTTGAAGGCAGATAGTATTTCACTTTTGTCTTTGTATCCCAACACATAGAACCCTACTTGACACATTGTCATCACTTTATAAACTTGTTGATTTGTCAATTACATGTAAACTATCTCCAAAAGATTATTATCTCTTTTTTTCTTTAATGTCTCCACAAATTCCCAATTCTATACTAAGTTATAACTTCCTTAATACATTTCTCCTTTTTCATTCTTATATTTCATATTCTGTAGTCTTTATTACATTCACAGTGAATTAAGCCTTACCCTCCACATGAGATTCTAGAATCAGAGCTCAACAAGATATTTTCATGTTCTGAGGGAATTTATGACAAATGATCATTTAAGGAGAAGACATATCCACTCCAATACCAGCCCAGAGCCTTAAACATGGGAAATAATTTGTAAATGTTTGTTGAATGATGTTGAATTGATTTGAATCAGTCATTCAGATAAAAACATCCCTGGAGTACTCCTCCATTGTACTAACAGCAGTGTATTAAAGAAATGAGAATGAACTCTAAAAGAGCTGCCCCCAAAGAGATTACAATCAAATCAAAGCCATATATATATATAGCAAAAGCAGTAGTACTATCAGTAGCAACAGCAGCAGCAGTAGTAGTGGTAGTGGTAGCAGTAGTAATAGTAGAAGTAGTTGTGGTGGTAGTGGTGGTAGTAGTAGTAGTAGTAGTAATAGTAGTAGTAGTAGTAGCATTAGCAGCAATAGTAGTAGTAGCAGTGGGAGGAGGAGGAGGAGGAGTGTAGTGTATTAGCAGCAGCAGTAGTAGTAGTAGTAGAAGTGGTAATAGCAGTAGTGGTATCAATAGTAGCAGTGGTACTGGTGGTAGTAGCAGTAATAGTAGTAGTGATAGTAGAAGTATAGTAGTAGTGGTGGTAGTGGTAGCAGTAGTAGCAGTGGTTGTAGTAGCAGTGATAGTAGTAGTAGTTGTAGTGGTAGTAGTAATGATGGTGGTGGTGGTAGTAGTAGTAATAGTTGTAGTAGTAGTAGTAGTATTTAACATGGCAGTGGGTAGAGAGCTGGCCTCAAGGGCCAGAAAACCTGAGTTCAAGTCTTTCCTCTGGCACATACTATATTTGTGATCCTGGGCAAGAAATTTAACTTCTTAGTGCCTCAAGCAACTATAACAACTTTAAAACTAGAGAAGAGTCTGACCTCCACTGGTGAAGGGATTTAGTTTCTTCTTCTTAGGGTTCCCTCTATCAATGACACCACAGATATCGTATTCCTATATGGCTTTAAAGTTTACAAAGTGGTTTTATATACATTATCTCATTTGAGCCTAACAATTACCCTGTGAGATAGGGGCTGTGGATATTACCCATTTTTGTTGTTGTTCAGTTGCATCTGACTCTTTGTGACCCCATTTGGGATTTTTCTGGCAAAAATATTGGAGTGGTTTTCCATTTCCTTCTCCAGCTCATTTTACAGATGAGGAAAGTGAGGCAAACAGGGTTAAGCAACTTGCCCAGGAAGTGCCGGAGGACAGATTTGAACTTAGGAAGATGAGTCTTCCTGATTCTAGGCCTGTTACTCTATCCACTGCACCACCTATCTGCTCATTATTACCCATTTTATAGATGAATAATCTGAGTATCAGAGAGGTTACTATAGTCACATAGTCAAGTATATGCTGGAGCTAGCTTACTCTAGCTTGCAACAGCCACTTGTTATATTTTCAGTGTGAGCGTTCATACTTTGTAAATCAGCAAACACCATAAATCAGGATTTTATTATTTTGTTGATTGTCTAGACTTAAGAAAGTGATGGAGATTATGTTAATGATGCAGATGAAATTTAAAGTGTATGGTATATATGTAAGAGAGACAGTTGTTAAACATTTATCAGCCCATCCCTACATAGAACTTACAGTAAGTGTCAAAGATAAGATTCTAATCTAAGTCTTCCTGACTACAGGTCCAGTACACCATGCATTAGGCCAGCCTGCCTCTCAACTGATTACATGATTTTAACTGATTTTAAAGATGGGGAAATATAGGCATACCAGAGATAAGTTGCACAGAACCTGTACCCAGGTCCTTTACATGAAATTCAAATGCCTCCATTTTACTTCTCATTAGTGTTTTAGTATCATTGAGGCTGGATCATTGCCTAACATGTTGGATTTTTAAAGTTATGTGTGGATTTTAATTGCTATAATTTTAATTATATACATGGCATCTGTGCTCTGCATTAACTTGAAAAGCTTTCTCCTGCTGCAAGGAATGACATTTATGAATGAAATTTAAACTTTTTGAACTTTAACATCTGCTAATGTCATCATCGTCACAAAAATCACCACAGTCATAATCATCTCTGATAGCCTTCTGGATTTCTCTCCTTTTCTCCTAAATGTTTATGTTCCTTGTTCTATTTGGGCTTAATGTGCAGAAATCCAGTGTGATAACACCAAGGCAGGCTTATCCCTATGTCACCTATGTGACACATGAAAGTGTGTCACATCAAAGGGATTGGTGCTCTTCTGTTTAAATCAAAAACCTTTCTTTCTTCCTCTGTGGGTATTTCAGAGTGGGGCTTTAATTTAAATAAAAGGAGAAACTATTCCTGGTGTTATTTGGAGGGAAAGAAACAAAAATGGGGCTGGAGGAAGAGTGTGGATTACTTGTTCCATAGGTTTGTTTGTAGATAAGACAATCTCATTCCCAGCTATCTTCCTCACATCTAAAAATGTCTAATCATGTTTTCATTGTTAGATATGTTTTATTTTATTTTTTTCATTAATATCACAGTAGGCCAAAGCTTTGATTTCATCCAATCCCATAGCAGGATGGTAAAATGTAAAGGGCATTGGATTTAGGGTCAGGAGACCCTAAATAGAGTCTTTGTGTTTACTTCTGGTATGAAATTGGGCAACTTAACATCTCAGGCTCTCCCCCTACTCATAACATACTTCTAGGAAGGAAAATCCCTTTTCCGGGATACAAATTCATAGGATTATAGATTTAGAGCCAGAAGAGACCTAGGATGTCATTGAGTCCAATACCCTCATTTTAAAGGTAAGGAAACTACTACCCAGAGAAATTAACCAATCTGCATAGGCTCCCATCACTAGTATTTGAGGCAGGATTTGAACTCCAGTCTTCCTGGCTCCAACTCCAGTGCCCCACCCACTACACCTTACAAGCTCTCAGTTGATCCACAAGAGTCTTGTTTTCTGTTTCACTTTAGAAAAGACAAATAAATAAATCAGCATCACTGCATGCATGTAAAAGTTTAAGTCCCAAGAAGCTACATGGCCCTTGAAGTAGAGTGATCTCTGGCCTAGAAGCATTATCCCCCATTACCAGAAAGCAGATACCTATCTTCCTGCCCTTGTGTTTACATTATTTAATTTTAAGCTATCAGCCAAAAGCATTGCAGGAACTTTTCCAACATGCCTTTCATAAACTCAAGACCCAATCAGTATTATCTCCATCACTTCCTGCTCAGAGTATGCCAAATTATGGAAAGAAAAGATGTTAGATAGGCAAGAAAGAATACTGCTAACCTAACTTAAAATATAAATGTAGGTTGATATGATATGATATGATATAAATATAGGTTGTCTTTGACAGAGATTAAATCCAGCTCAGCCGGCTTCAAGTCATTGGTAGTCCTGACTTTCTGTCTGAGGCTGGAGTATTAGAAGGAAGTTAGACTGGTTTACTGTTTCACTCCATCCTTTGTTGACGGAAAAGATTGATTGTTGCAGGAAACCATGGCACCTTTAGTTTTGGCTTCAGAGAGGGAAATCCATATCAAAAGATTTTGTTTGGGTTTGTTTTATTTTTGTTTGTTTGTTTTATATGTATGTCTGCAGGTGAGGCTTCCTCATGCTTGTAAAAATCTTTAAGATTGTGAGTCTGAAGCATGAAATAGAGAGGATAAGAGGTGAGCCTAGGGGAACGTGGGGCTGGCTCTTTATCAAAAATAAAATGAAGTTGGATTTGCAAGTAGAGCTTTAAGCCCCCAAAAAAACAGAAGCATTAGTGGAACAGAAAATCAAGTCCTTTCTACTTGACGTCCAGGAGACAGACTTGCTATGATGCATTACTCTGCTTTTGTTTTATGACTCCTTTGTTCCTCAGTCTAAATGACATGGGGGTGATCAGACAAGTCCCTGATCTATTTATTGAAAACTTCCAATTAACTGGACTTTAGAATTTGTGGACCTTTGTTTGGAGGACACACCTCTTAAAAGCAAACCTAATGGCTAGGAGTCAATCATAGGACTTCCTTGAGTCCTCTCAGTAAGGTGCTAAAATAAATTGTAGTCTGCTCCCCCCCCAACAAAAGGCCCCAACCTGTAATCCCATCACCTTGATTGTGGGGATGGGAGTTCGTCAAATAAGTTCATCGCCCCTTATACTTCTTTCTAGAAGATAAAAACTAGACCTGTTATTTCAGTGGAATAGGGAACTCTCAGCTAAGGAAATTCCCTCTGCCAGTGTAGGTCATCACCTTCTCAGCAACTTGTGGTCATCTAGTTTCTAAGAGCAATGAAAAGTTAAATGACTTGCCCATGGGTAACATAGCCAAGTATGTATCAAAAATAGGACTTGAGGTCAGGTAATCTAGGCTCCAAAGACAGTTCTATCCACCATGCCATCCTGTTTCTCATACCTGTTTTGCTAGCAGTAATTATTTAGAAAGGGGCAGCTAGGTGGTGTGGTGGATAGAGTGCTGGGCCTGGAGTTAGGAAGACCTGAGTTCAAATCTAGCCTCAGACATTTATTAGCCTTGTGACCCTGGTCAAGTGGCTTAACCTTATTTGCCTTAGTTTCCTCATCTGTAAAATGAGGAAGGAAATGGCAAACCACTCCAAACTTTGCCAGGAAAACCCTAAATGGAGTCATGAAGAGTCAGACACAACTGAAAACAACTCAACAACAACAATTACTTAGAAAAATGTGGTAGGGAGCAAGATAAACCCAACCCTACTTATAGATCCACAGTTAGCCGAGAGGAAAAATAATCCAAACCCCAACTGAAATATCAAGACATTGACAAAATATGAAATCCATAATTCAGACCTTGAGGTCCAAAGAAAAAGAAGGTCCCTGACCAAGCTGGTCTAGAACCCTGAGGAACCCTGATCTAGAAATCAAAAGCTGCATTTGAGGATGATGCCACACTGTTGTACACATTTTCATCAACCTGTGAAAAATTTCAAAACCTTCATGTATTTACTCATCTCCAGTTAACTCCCTGTCACACGCCCTACATTGGCTGTTTCTAACTTTAAATACACATATACACACACACAAAGACTACACCATTTCCCTTAGGCTATCCAGTCATTTTTCCTCCTATTCAATTCTACAACTGGTATCCATCCCAGTATTTATTGTGCCTGTGTGTGTTTATATATGAGTGTTTATTTGCATCATTTTATGATGGTATTATATCTATATGTATAGAACATACATATATATCCAGGGATTTAAATTGTGGCAAGACTTCTGGGACATGCTGTATGCGTATCTGTACATATGAGTATATACTGATAGATCAGTTATATGAAGAGTTCATATAATTGTATAGCATCATCAGAACAATAGACATTCTTCAAGAACTTGATGTTTTTATGGACAGTTAATCTAAACTCTTTTGAGTACTTATGGATTTTGTTAGGAGGCTTTGCAGTGCTTAGGGGCTTGATGCCATCAGTATCTGAGGGGCCTCATCATCTATAGAGAATCTGTTTTCCATTTGGACTTTACTGTTGTCTACTGGATAGACTGCACGACCCTGGCAAGCATCATTGGGTGAGCATATGTGCCCCTATTTTATGCCTCACATAATCTTTCAAAGAATCTCATAGAATTTTTCATGTGCATGGGAGACACATTGTTCAAGGAAAGCTTTTAAAGCGGCATTTTGTTCTGCCGATTCAAATGCTTTCTTATAGTCAACGCACATTAAGTATGATGTGGTCTTTTGTTTCTTTCACAAGACAATAATTAATCAGTAGTGTGACTATATAGATGTGGTCTGCTATAGAATATTATTTGTAAAAGTGTACCTATTTTCTGAGATTCTATCTCACATTTATCAGATTTGAAGTTGATAAAAAGGAAAATTACAAATACTGAAAAGGACTATGGGAAAAGAGGCCCATTAATGCACTGTTGAAGGAGCTATGAATTGGTGCATCCATTCTAGAAAGCAGTTTAGAACTATGCCCACAAAGTTACTAAACTACATATCCTGTCACCTGGCAATACCACTACTAGGCTTATACCCCCAAAGAGATCAAAGAAAGGAAAAGGAACCTTATGTCCAAAAATATTTATATCAGCTCTTATTGTGGTGGCAAAGAACTGGAAACTAAAGGGGTGGGCCATCAGTCTGGAAATGGCTGAACAAAATATGGCATATGAATGTAAAATATATTATGCCATAAGAAATTATTAAACGGATGGTTCTAGGGAAACCTAGGAAAGCTTACACAAACAAATGCCAAGTGAAGTGAGCAGAATTAGCAAAACAGTTTGTATCATAATAATAACATTGTAAAAACAAACAAATTAAAAACAATTAAGAACTCAGGTCAATGCAATGACCAGCTCTTAGGGAATTCCTCAACCCAGAGATCTAAGATCCTCCTGAAGGGTAATTCCTCCCACCTAGGTCCATTTGATTGGAAGTCAATAAATCAAGAGGAAAACCTAGAAGATAAAGAGTTAATTAGCATCAGCTGATGGTTAGTTGTTTGGTGGCTAGGAACTCTAATAAAACATGGAGAGATACACAGTTCAATAGGATTTTACACAGCTAGGTAGCTCAGGGGATAAAGTGCGGGGCCTGGAGTCAGGAAGACTCATCTTTGTGAGTTCAAATCTGGCGCAGATGTTTACTAGCTGTGTGACCCTGGGCAAGTTAATTAACCCTGTTTGCCTCAGTTCCTCATCTGTAAAATGAACTAGAGAAGGAAATGGCAACTCACTCCAGAATCTTTGCCAAGAAAACCCCAAATGGGATCACAAAGAGTCAGACATGACTGAAAACAACAAACATCTTTAGGGCAGGTAGCAAAAGAAGCCTATCAGGTGAGGCTGCTCAGCCTTTTTCCTTATTTGTGAGGCTGACGGGTTGTCAGGTGATTTGGGGAAGGAGGAGAATGTCTAAATTTTGGAGTAACTTTGATGTCTCATACCCAAGATCAGGCCTTTTCTCACAGGGATGTTTCTCTGTAGTTAATCTCATCAGACCCACAGAATGTCTAGGTGGAACCAAAGGAATAAGATAGTGGAAACCTCCTTTTGAGATGAAATCAGACTAAGAATCTGTCTTCATTTACATAATCCTGCAGGCTACATTTCTTTGACCTCTAAGGTTACTGTTTTTGGCACAGCACAAAGGTTTGGTGCTTTCCAGAGGACTGATGATGATTCTATCTACTTCTTGAGGGAGAAGTGATGGACTAAATATGTAGAGGTGAAATACACATTTTATCCATGGCCAATGGAAGAATTTGTTTTTCTTGACTGTATATTTGTTACAAGAGTTTTATTTTACTTTTTTTTCAGTTGGAGGAAGGAGGTAAGGAGAAAAACAATGCTTGTTACTTGAAATTATGAAAAAACCAAGCAAATCAAAAAGTCTCTATATTCTCAAAGATGCCCTCAATATGTGTTTGATTATGTCCATAAATAGTTCATAGAGATGGAAAAGTAAGCAAATGAGTCAATAGTTATTGATTTTTCTCAATCTCCTTTTCTACTGGTTTGTATAATTCCTTTAATTTTTTTGAGTCATTTGGTAGCCTCCACTTCTTATGATATCCCCAAGACAGACCTCTCTTGTGTAACTTGGACTAGTCTTTTCCCAATTTCTAGTGACATTTCTAATTTTTCAAGCAGATGTTAGAGTCCAAATATAGTAGATTCATTGTCATTAGTGAAAAGAATAGTTCATTTCAAAATCTTGACTAATCTTTTCCAGTTTTCATCTGTTGGTTGTTCTCCCCATTTCATGCTCTTAGTATTATCTGGTCTAACTGAATCACTTGTAACACTTTTGGTAAACTTGCCTCTACTTCTATAGCTACATACTATCCTTTCTTCCATAAGATTTTATAAATAAATTTGTATTTTAATCTTGTGTTAAAATTACCTGCCACATCTCTTCCCTTGGCAAGAAAATCAAGTTTTGCTGGTTAAGGAGGTTTCTTGGCTCTTCTGGTCACCTCGTTGTGGCATTTGCTTTTTATAGGTTAAATTTCCTTACTAAACAGTCAGAATTTGTATTAATGTCTGCTATTTTGTCCATTTCCCATTTTTTTTAACATAGATTATTTAAATAGGTTGGGTTGGAAATGTTTTAGCTGCATACTCTATCTTCACATTTTTATCCTTTCTTCTAATTTGTATTAATATTCACCTATGTTCTAAGTGGATAGTACATACACAGAAAGCTGATTGAAAACACTCCCACATTAGTAATCCAGGTTGTTTCCTGTAAGTTAAAATATGGTCAGTTTCATTGGCGATGATGCTAGCTATGCCCAGAGCCTCACAATTCTGTAAAGAAAAAATATGTGTGAGACTTCTCTGTAGTCTGTGAGTGTTTGGCCTCTATTCTTTCTTATTACTAAGCCATCTTTCCCAAAATAAATACATTTTTGTCAAGCTCTTCCATAGTCTCTTTTTCACTGAAGTCACTGAGTATCAAAATATATGTTGATTAAATCTCAGGTTTCTCATTAATTCTTTGTAGAATTTTTCTCCCTCCTCATTTTGCAATAGATAGTGGCTCATAAGATGCAATTATCTTCATTGTGGTCTTTTTATAAATGTTCATCAAGAGTGCTTTCATATGAGATGATGAAACATCTGAAGAAATCATGTTACTAGATGTTTGTTGAAGCCTGATTAAGACCAACTCCACCAATTCCTTTATTTGCCTCTCCAAAAGGACCTGTGAGATACCCTTCCATTTAGTGGCAACTTCCATTTGTCTTTTTATAGAGAGAATACCAATATTGAGATGATTCAGTTTCTCTAGAAATGTGTCCACTGAAAAAAAATCTCACATTTAGAGAACCAACAATTAAGTTAATATTAATAGATGTTCTAAAAATTGTGTGATTTTTAGCAACCTCTGTTACCTCTCTGCAGAAGCATAGAGACTTTGCACAGGTGTGGTAGCCATTTTATGTTTTTTCTGTGTTTTATAGTTTGCTATTGCCAAAGAATTCATGACCTAGTGGCCAGTCTGTGAGACTGTGATCCCTTCTGAACTTAGCTACATTAGTCCTTGGGAAGTAAACACTATGTTACCAGATCTCTGTGTGAAGCTTACTGTACATGGTACAGAGATCCTAAAGGTATAGCTTTTAAGAACCAACCCTCACCATTAAACCAGCATGAGGCATTGGAGTAGTATTTTGTGGAGAATTTCATGTCCTTTGCCCTTTGCAAAGACACTTTTCAATTTTGAAAAAAGTGAAATTATGTGTTATGATAGTGTTAAGTAACAATCATTAAAACTGTGAAGGGTAAAATAGAAACGTCTCATTTGAGGAACTGCCTTTTGTCTATTCTGCCTCTTCACATAAACAAGTGTTTCAAGAATTAGTCTGATTATTATCTTACATATGCTCTGTTGTACACATTTAACAATTTGTATAATGAAAATACAAGTTTTTTTTAATGTCCCTTTTAGCATACATACCTTTATTTCAAACATACTCTTCTAGGAGCCTTTAATTTTATTTCTTTCGTTTCTATGTAGCAGATTTTTCCCCCTCTTTGCTTGTAAATCCATTAAAATTTATTGTGTGAAGTCCGTAATAATGGATTTTACCTTTGAGATATTTTTCTAGAACAACCTTAATTTTTAGAAACTTTAGCATAGTGAATTGTTAAATTTTCTAATATACCTATGAAGCCTTTTAGCTAAGTCATTTTACTATAGGGCTCAATTCTGCTTTCATATTTCAGGAGTTCAAGACTTGTTTCTGAATCATCAAATTCAAGTTTAGAAGAGCAACTGTGGTTCTAATATACATGTCTTTTTTTTCAGAGTATGCTTCTCTAGGATCATTATATGATTACATAAACAGTAATAGAAGTGAGGAAATGGATATGGAGCATATTATGACTTGGGCCACTGATGTAGCTAAAGGTAAGAGTGTTTTATGATTTTAAGCCTGTCCTGAAATAAGAACATAATGAGAAAAATATGCTTTTCCCTTTCCAGAATGAATATACTAACACTCAACTGATTCCTAAAACAAAATTTAAACTTGTTTTCTGTTTTTGCTTCATTTCCACTCTGTCTTCTTTTTCCAGTTCCTTTTCTCTTTTTCCTACCTCTGCTCTCCTTTTTTCACTCTACTTTTCCTTTCCTTATCTCCTCATTTACATCCTTCTTTTCTCTCCAACCAGCATCAACAATTCAGTGTATCCCAGGACCATATGACAGGGTAATTGACAATCTTACCACTCTAACTTCTTGACACATTAGATGGAGAAACCATGATGCCATTGTTCTGCGAGGCTTGGTTTATACTCAGGCCCAAGGAGAAACTGATTTATCATTGGATTAGGTTACCCATTTTGTATACATGGTATATGCTAAAAATAGGAATCACTTTAGAAAATATATTATTCATTCTGCCATATAAAAACAATTCAGATTCCATTTTATATTTAATACAGTCTTGGAAATCACTCTTGGAAATTAAATATTTTTAACCTACAAAATCCCCAGAATACTAGCCAATAAAATGTCTAATCCTTTTTTTCCCTCATAAATTCATGTACAACCTAAGGCTTTCTGAAGTAATTCAAATTCCATTTATTTTTATCTCTTTTTTTTCCATTTTCACAACTGTGAACCTTTTGGAGTTTTATTTATAACTATCCAAGTTGCTCTGGAAACAACTTGACCTAAATAATGAAGGCCGATAGTTACATTTGTATTCCAGCAACTCCTAGGATGCCAATGTCCAAATTTTCTTGGAGCAATTAACTCTATGTAGCTCATCTAAAGGCATAAGAGGAGAAATAGTAAATTAAGCATCAACAAGCATTTGACTCTTGCCTCAGACCTTTCATAGCTCTATGATTGTGGACAAGTTCCTTACACTTCAGTTTCTTCATCTGTAAAATGGGGGCAATCATACTTGCTTTACTTGCTTTACACAGTTGTTGGGAGGCACATGCCATATAAATGTGAATTGTTATCATTATGTAAAGTAGCAGCTTTCTGTATTCATCTGTATAAAATAAGATTTAATGATGTTTCATATTCAGGAAAGGGAGCAAGTCCTACCTTGATTTGATTAGTAAGTTATTGGTTGTTGTCCTTCATACTCGAAGAGGACCAAAATGACATCACCATGTTGAAGTCAATATACATTGTGTCTGACAGTGATCAAACCAATATGAACTCAGAAGGCTCTACCACAGGTCAGGCACAAATAATCCATATGAACATTTAGAGTGGAGCTGTCTAAATTTGCACATCAAAAGAAAAAAAAGTAAGTTATATTGATTATCAGAAGCAATGCATTCCTTTTGGAATTATCCTATTTGGGGCTGAAGCCTAGAAGATAATTTACCTAAAACTGGTGAATCCTCTTTCAGAATTTAATCCTTTTCAAAGCATTTTGTTGTAATATCACAGTCATCTTTCCGTGGGTTTATATGATATCACAAAGGGCCTGGCTCAACTTTAAGCAAAGATCCAACAGTGTTATTAGAAGTCCTGCTGCAATAAGGACCACCCCATTTAGCCTATCAAAATAACATAAGAATGGCAGCAGTGTAAACATGAAAGCTTCCCCTTCCTGCCACTGAGTGATTTACCTAGTTTTTTCACTTACATTATTCAGTTATATCCATTGTACACAAATGAACCTGGTCATTTTGCATCCTGATAAACTTCTCTTAAGTATGAGAATAGCTACAGGCTTCTGGCTATCCCAGAACAGCCCCTCTTCCAACCCACAAATCCTATGTATAGAGGTCATTTGGCTCTAAGCTAACATCACAGCCCTTCTCTAGGGGATCCTCTGGGTACATTGGCAGCAGTGCAGGGATGAAAATACTAGGCAAACCAGGAGGAATATAGGAAGAGGCAGTTAAAAGAGCACTGGAATTGGAGTAAGAGGGTCTGAGTTCAAATTTCAGCTCTACTATTTAGTAACCTGTGTAATTTTATGTATATTATTTCACCTCTCTTGACCTCAGTTTCCTCATCTGTAAAATTGTAGGGTTGGCCATCAGTCAAGAAACATTCATTAAGCACCTATGTTGTACAGGCACTGTGCTAAAGGTTGGACCAAACAATGTCTAAGGACCTTGCTAGTTCAAAATCCTCTGAACTGACTGGATAGAGGAAATGTGTCCCAGGATTGTAAAGTAATATGTAACTGTAACGTGGTTCTTGGGGCCTTTCCCCTTCAAAATTCCAAAAAATGTTCTGAACAATAGCAGCGGAGTTGGAATATTTCACCATAGTAACTGCTGTGTTATTTAAATCCATAAGTGTCAATGTATCTGGGAGAGAAAACCAACTTTGATACTTTAAAGTCACATTATTTCCATAAAAGAAAGTTATATTATTTCCTAAAAATAGAGAGGAAAAGGGAAGAAACAGTACTATAGTCATGGCTTTAGTCTACTATTATAAGGAAATGTGTAGGACTTACAGCTTAGATGGAAAGACTTGGTTTTATACCTTCAGGATCAAACATCGTGGGCCTTTGAATTTGACCATCATACCTGCCAAAAGCTTTAAGAATTTTCAATACTTTGAGGTGGTGAGAGACCAAAAGATGAAAAATTCAGTGCAACTAAGAATTCTCATACATTTTAAAGGAATGGGTACCTTGCGCTTCTCTGATGAGATAGCAGTTTAAGAAAGCAGAAAGGCTTTCTGTTTTTAAAGACAGAAAAAGCAACAACCTGATCTTGAACACTTATTATAGACATCTACGGGTCAATTCTCTAAAAATATGAAGTAACCTTAAGTTTCCACAAAAGTCTCCTCAAAAGACACATATCAACATCTTCCCCAAAACTAATATGAACCTAGAAAAGGTACTATTTTATCTCAAATTTGTTGCATTTTTTTAAAGAAAAAAAAGTAGAGCTTAAAAAAAGTAAAAACTTTTATAAGTAAACATTGAGACTGTAACACTAAATATAATTTGGTGGGATAGATTGGTGGGTGTGTGTGTGTGTGTGTGTGTGTGTGTGTGTGTGTGTGTATGTGTGTGTGTGTTCAGTCACTTCAGTCATGACCAACTCTTCATGTCCCCATTTCTGGATTTTCTTGGCAAAGATACTGTAGTGATTTGCTATTTCCTTCTCTAGTTCATTTTAAGATGAGGAAACTGAGGCAAACAGTTAAGTGATTTGCCCAGGGTCACATAGCTAGTAAGTGTATGAGGCCAGATACTCATGAAGATGATTCTTCTTGATTCCAAGCCCAGTACTCTATCCACTGAATGACCTAGTTGCCCATGATTACTGATTACTGATATGTTATTTATCTTATTTCTGTAGATATAATAAGATTTACATTTTGCAATATACAGGATTATATAGTATTTGCTGTCATTTCTATAAAATTTAGGTAGCAAATTCTTGTTCAGGTTTTTTAACTCCCAATCATAACATTATACTATGGAAAAATAAAGTTTATCATGAGTCATTGGAGTTATAGTATCTTATCTAGGAACATGATCCATCATAAGTATGATGATTGCCTTTGTATTTAAAATCATATTCTTTATAAAGTGTGACATAGTTCAAAAGTAACCACCATAACAAATGTGTCTTTGTTTTTTGTAATATTGGAAACAATTTTGCTTGGCAAATTTTTTCAGAAATTTATCTCTGTAATTATTGTCAGTATAATTTTTCTCTTAATATATTAATAGAGCAATAATAGTAAGAAAGAAGCAACAAATTCAATGAGAAAGATTTGAAATGCACATTCTAATCATAGGCATTTCTCTTTAACAACCTGAGAATATTAAAAGTGTTATATTCACTCAGTAAATAAGCAATCAATATTGTATTCAAAAGATTCCATTTGAAAAAAAAAAAAGGGAGGAGGACCTGTGTCTTGACATTCAAATTTGTAAGAGAGACTTCCTTTATTATAATTTCATCTTTGTTCAAAACATTTAAATTATTAACCTTTTTCTTAATTTGTCTTTAGTTCTTTGTCAATTGTTATGTTTGAGAAGAGTTCATTCTATCTATAGCTTTTAGATATTTTAAAATACAGAAATATCAAAGATTAAATAAATTTTAACAAAAATAATAAAATAGTTGGCATTTAAGATTTACAAAGTACTTTATATACATAATGTCATTTGATTTTATTTGTCCTTTTACTACTATAAAAATGATTCCTGGCAAAAACAATTTAATAATGAGAATATAGTTTTTAAAAAAATAGAAATATCAACAAAAATAATTTTATATAATCATAATTTTCAAAATTAACAAAGCACTATTTTAGGGGATATATAAACTTGAGCAATTGTATAAGTAGGGAGGTATTCCTTGGGCTCTCATTTTCTCCTCTTTACATGAAGGGAATATTTGAATAGCTTAAACATAGGGGAAGAAATTTTTCTTCTATTTTTATATTTGCATTTTGCAAAAATAGCACATCTGTCAGAGCACTTACATACTGTGGAGATAGACAGTATGTAAATTCAGGCAGTAAAAGAACAAAAAAAATCACTTCAGAGAAACTGATCCAAATCTGGGTTTTTCCACACCAAGTGGATTCCTTATTATCAAAACTTCATTTGTTAATTATGTGCTCAATTTACAGAGTTAAATAGACTTACTTTTAGCCAAAATATATAGAAGAGAATTTTTGTTCAAATTTAAATATAAATTTCTTCAGAGATTAAGCCTTTGTGAAAATAACAAAATACTTTATATCTATTATATATGATATATTTCTGTCTAAGCATTAATTACTTTGTAAATGATAGCTTATTAATTCTTACTCCTGTTCTTAATGCCCAGGTGTAATGAATATGAGGAAAGGAAACCCTGGCTGGATCTAGATCACTTCAGAAAGTCAGATGAAACCTTAAAAATTCAGTCAATAATCTGGATTTTCTAAACATTAAGGATGTTGATTATTTGTAACAGTAAACAACAGTAGTAGACATATGTATAGAAGACTTTAAGGTTTACAATGTGCTTCACATATGTTTTCATAGTATGTTTACAACAATCCTGAGTCAAGAATTACAAATACTATCATCATTTCCATTTGACTGATAAGAGAACTGAGACTCAGAAAGATAAAGTTACCATAATTTGGCAACTTAAATGAATATTGGAGATGGGATTCGAACCTAAGTGTCTCCAGACTTCAATTCTAGAATTCTTGCTACTAATACTACTCGGCACAGGATAGATTAGTTCATATTTAGCACCTTTGGACTACTGGTAGTAGGGTAAGGATTGCCTAGGATACTTAGCTTTAGGTCACACTTTGACCAATTACTTTGATAACAGAGGCTTAGATTCATCCAAAACCCAGAAAAAAAGTGAAGTGCCCATAGATATCACCTTTAATCATAATCCAACATTGAACAGATCAAAGTACACCAATGTGACTGTGCCATGATTTCCTCTCTCCACTCCATCAATCATAGAATAACAAGGTACAAAAATCCAATTTGTGCTGTTGTCATCATTGTTTAAAGAAGCAATGTGGTACTGACACAATGTCATGAAACTAACATTGGTGATCCTTTTTTTCCCCTTCTCAAACAAATAGGAATGCACTATTTACATATGGAGGCTCCAGTCAAGGTGATTCACAGAGATCTCAAATCAAGAAATGGTAAAGTAGCTATGTAGCTTTAATCTTCTTTTTCTTAAAGCCATTTTGGAAGCTTGGTTTTCTGCACTAATAGTTCTGAGCTCATTCTTGTTTGAAAAATCATGTTACTTTTGTATTATTTGGTTTTAGTTTTTCTTTGAGTCACTCATACTTGTATGAGCCAAAGTTGTGATGAAAATAACTTGAAGGATTAGTATCCATTTACTGTATCACTTAAAATCTGTCTGAGGGGAAATTTATTGGTGTTATTTTTCAGTTGTGCAGAACTAGCTGAAGTTTGGTGGTTTCCTATTAAAAAAAAAAAAACATTGATCTACCCACGTCAATAGCTCTGTCAATGGCATAGTCTTTTCGAAATATTTCTTCTCTGTCAAGGGAATTGCTATTCCCCTCTGTAACTAGTAGAACTTTAATCTTCTAGTGGGCGATGAGATATTATGCTTGGACAGGTGTTCATGTGGTTGGGTGTGGGGTGAGGTAGAGGAGCTTCCCTTCAGGGGGAAGTGCTAGTGATCTCCAATTATACCTTCCTCTCACCTAGAAACATATAAAGTTGAAAAATGGGGCAAAGGCTATTGTGGTAGCTGCCACTTTATGATTAAGCAAATGAAACACCACAATCCACCAGTTGTTTTCAGTTGACCATTAGCTTCCCCTTGTTTTAGGTGATGTTGGTACTTGCTAAATAAGCTCCCTTGGACTAGGTACTATGGGTTTTCTATTTTGTTTACAATGCTTTTAATAAAATAAATGATTAGGGGGGTTTCTTGATTCCAGTGGAAAATATCAAATTTTTAAAGCACTATTATGACCTCAAAATTTTTAGGGTGTACTTAGGATGGCCAACAAATCAAGGTGTTTGAAATCTTCCCTTTTAATTTGACTTCTTGGCTACTTACAGGGAAAAAAGTCAGTCTCATCCATAAGTTGCCTGGTGATTTCAGTCCACTAAAATTGCTCTGTAAGAAAAATAAATTAAAGTTCATTGTGTCCCTATTCTTAGCCTCAACAGTGAAAAACATAATATCATTCAAAGGTTGGTTGAAATCTAGATATTGCTTGTTGTCCTTAAATGTGCATTGTTTAGATATGGACATGTAAGGAATTAAAAGTTTCCAACAAAGCAGAAATAAGAAGATGGCAGTTTCCTATTTGCAAGCTTAATTTATAATAATATATTGTGTGCATCAAAACTAAATTTGACTTCTAGATCTTCCTGAATATCTTGACTGTATTCCTCAAGATATAATGTCTATATTCAAAGCTGGGCAAATTCTTCCGATTTGAATGTTTAAAATTTGATTGTTTGAAAAAAAACCTGCCTATTGTTGTATCGTTAAACCTGAGTCAAGGCTAAAATACTAGCACAAGGTGAGGCTTGATCTTCCATTCATCTTAATAGCATATTAACTTTGAAGACTAATTATGACCATTTAAAGGTCAACACTGCTAATCATTTCACTGGTGATCATCATACCAGAACCATCCAGCTAATGTCTTTGTGCAATACATGCCTTGTCCCCTGGCAAATTAATCTGAATAGATGTCTCAGGGGAGAGTTATGAATATGTCAAGAGTTAAATGTGTGGGAACCTCATGATTTTTCTGAGGTTCCATAAAAATCTGTCAGTAGAAGGGATTGTATTAGGTATTTCAATAGTTGTTTAAATTTTTTCATAATATTGAAAAGAATTACCCATTTTCTTCTTTTTATTTTAACTGTTTTAATATAATTTTATTGATAACCAAATCTTTCTTTTGAATAACAAAGGTCTTTGCCTATATCGTCTGGTCATTACATAGTAATTTAAGTTTTTCAGCCTTATGTTATTTCATTTAATCTGTTCTTGATTTCATTTGATTTATTCTTAGGATATATTTGGGAGATAAGTTTTAGAGATATTATCATCCCTCATCAATAATAGTAAATATTTATTGAACCCTTATGATGCATAAGATGTAGAACACAGCTCTGGGGAATACAGAGAGGGATACTACATAAACCACTGCCCTTATAGAGCTTAAAATGTATTTGGAGGAAAAAAGTAATTTATCTAGTCTGGTCCAGGATCACATGAAACAAAGATATAGCCATACACTCAGCAGTTCTAACCAAAGGGTTTCTTGATTATATATAAACAAGTCTTCAGTAAATACATAAAAGAATGTAAGGCTACATTACCCAATCGACTTACTGCTTCCTGGGTCTGAGTATAAATTCTGGTTCTCAGAAAAGAAATAATTAGTATATGTGATAGTACCAGGAAACAATCCCTACCTCAGAAGTGAAGGCTACTTAATAGCCTAAGATGCTCAGGACTATGTTATGCTCATGAGTCCAAAAAGAGCTGGAACCTTTCAAAAATGTACCAGTGTAGGATAAGCAAATCCCAGAAACCTTTGAGTACACCAGTAATGAGTAGGCTAGATAGGTATGGACACAAGGGGTAGTGTTCATTCCTACGGCATTAAGGACTGTACTTAGGGACTTGTTAGTCATTTTAGCTGTTTCTTTCTCCCTCTTTCCTCCTTGCTCCAGAAGGAACCTGGTATAGCTAGACCTCATCACACATACAACATGAAAAAAATATAATTTATGGATGAGGACAATTAGGCATGGAGCAATTAATGACATCTTCAAAGTCATATAAAGTAGCTACTGGCAGAACTAAGACTAGACTTTAACTGCTAATCTGGTACTTTTTTCTTTTTTTCTGCTGAGCAGTACCATTATGTGATGAATAGAAGACTTGGTAGACTTTTCATTTCCTGTATTTTAGTTTATAAACCAAGGCCACCTTTTCTTTGCAAAATCCTTATTACAGCCTTACTATTTTCTTCTTTTTGTAAATCTCCCAAGTGACTCAGGATTATAAGTACTAATAAAGAACACAGAAATTTTAGGTTATCATCAATAATAAGCTACTTTAAAGAGAAGAGATTGATAGTCATATAATTCTCTTTCTTTTTGCTTGTAGTTGTCATAGCTGCTGATGGAGTATTAAAGGTAGGAATGTTTTGTTAAAATATGGAATTTAAGATCTCATTGTTATTTGATCAGAAATAAATACAAAGTTGATTTATGATTTTGTGTTTCCCAGATCTGTGATTTTGGTGCCTCACGGTTCCATAACCATACAACACACATGTCCTTGGTAGGCACTTTTCCATGGATGGCCCCAGAAGTTATCCAGAGTCTTCCAGTTTCTGAAACTTGTGATACATATTCCTATGGTGTGGTGAGTTTATTTAACGTGTCATCATAGGTATGGAAAGCACAAAGCATGATACATCTGGAGTTAGAGGAATTGTGCTCAAAGTTCATCTCATTTCATTTCATTTCATGATTACCTTTGTAACTTTGAGTAAATTAGTTTCCTCATCTAGATGGTTTTCATGATCTTTTCTAGCTATAAGTCTATGAGCCTATGATCCAACGTGAAGAAGCACAAAAAAGGAACTCATCATTCTCTCTTTGTAAAAGTCTTCATGTTCTACTGAAATTAAAAGAAAAGGGGCATCATAGAGAGCTCTAGCTGACTTGTAATTTAGTGTCACTCCTTCAGTTCACTTTTAATTTAGTGTCAGTTCTGAATGATATGTCACCATAATGCTTCTTTTCTCTCTAGAGGGAAAAAAATTGCTAGCTCATGGGAACACACTAGAGGAGGAGAGACCTGGGCTAATACTACTGGCCTCAATGCTCTAAGTTGTAACCTCAGAGAAAGTGTCTGTTTTTCTGGGTGGAATTTGAGTGGTTTGAATGTCTACCACTGAAATAATGCTGGAAAAAAGTGGATCATTTGAAGCATGATTCACCTGAAAAGATTGCTAGTAATTGGAACTATCAATAGAATAGTGAGGTCTGCTAATTGAGTTAGTAGACTTTTTCTTAGCGATAATTATATTTAGAGCTCTGGTTTAGAATATTATGGAGGAGAAGACACAAAGTAAAAAAGACATAATATCCCTAAAAGTGTTGAAAACCTAACTAAGGAATACAAACCTATGTTCACAGAAGTTTAACAACATGAAAACAGCATATTGGTCAAATAACATACCCTTAATAAATGTTAATTAAGATATTTATAATTTTTCATAAGCTATTAGAGTTGGGAGGACCCTTGGAGATTGTCTTGTCCAGAAGTGTCAAATATGAGACTACATGAAGCTCACAACACTCCCAAGTGTGGCCTGGACCAAACTAATATGTAATTAAGAAATATTTAACAATATATTTAAAAATATTTTTGTTAAAAATTTTAACAAACTAAATAATATAGATAAATAAATAGAAAATATTATATTTTAACACTAAATAAGTATCTGGTCCATAAGAATCCTTGTGTATGGTTTAGTGGCCTCTGTTTTAATCTGAGTTTGAAACCACTGGTTTAGTCCAACCTCCTTATTTTGTAGATGACAAAATTATAACCTCGGGCTAATTAGTGGGTAATAAGTTCCCCATTCCAGGACTAGAGCCTAGGTCATATCAACAAAAGCAAACAATATAGTATTAAGTACATTTTTGAAATAATTAATAGAATGTAGAATTAAGTAGAGTCACAATAAGAAAAGGTACAAGATTAATCAGATGAAAGTTCTAAAGAAGGCAAGGTCTTACAAAGTCTAATGGGCAGGGATGGGAAGAAGGCACTTTCTGAGGGGCTTTGTTTTGTGATTTTACAAACAAAGCTGTGAATAACAATTTACATATGGGTAATTTACATCATCTCCTAAAATGGCATACTGCAAACTTTTTGGCTTGGGCTGAGGTATATTGTCCTACCACCATCGCTTTTCCTCCTCTCTAGCTATATTATCTTTTAATTCTCCAGAGGAAAGTCCTGTAGGATTAGGACAAGAAGCTGACTTACTGCCTGAGCCTACAGGGGTCTCTATTGAAACTCCCTAGGTGAATCAGACTGAATAAAAGCATCTGACAGAGTATAAAGACATCCCCCCACTCCTCCATTTCCCCCCACCAAAAGAAAAAAAGCAGATATTTCCCTCTTCTTTTCTGATTGCTTAAATATCCTTCTCTGCCATTTATTGCTAACTCCTTAGTCAGATTTTGGACATGCTTTTACTTGTCTAAATTCTATTAAATCTTGTCATTTGTAACTGAATTGATGACATAATGGAAGATGAATTTTGTTGTCTGTTAAGTAACCATGTTTGCTGAAAACTAAGGTACAGACAAGGTGTGTGTGTGTGTGTGTGTGTGTGTGTGTGTGTGTGTGTGTGTGTG